>NW_026018508.1:16635599-16640208 GCF_020466585.1 Dendroctonus ponderosae
GAAGGCAATAACCATTTCAACACTCAACAGATTTTTTCAAGCGAAACTACGAATTGGGAAACTATCCAGTTTTTCCCGATCCCTACCCCCTTCAAGGCGCCTGAGGGTGTATTGTCACGTTCCACAACCACGAAAATTATCTTCCGCAAAGGTTGAAAGTCGTAAAACCCCTCTTTATCTCTGGAATTGTTCTGAGCGAATTGACGCGGATTTTATCTGCACACTCTTTACACGCAAAATGCGGGATAATTAGTTGCCAAGTGGTAGGCACTTACCACTCTGGAACTCTGACGGGATTGCTGATCCCTCAATTATCAAGTCATATTTGTTTCCCGGGCGGTTTTTAGGGCGATGCTGCAACATTTGCCACCTGAGATTGGGGGTGAAACCCATCTGTTAAAATTTTCTGTATATTTTTTCCTTCTTTCTTCTTGATCTTCCCGCTACTTTGAGGTAGGTTTCCCAGAGGAAACAAAAACACGAAGAAAGCGAACAGAACTGTACCGACTATCGAACAGAAAACGAATCGAATGAACAACTCAACCCATCAATTTAGACGAATAACGACAATACTTGGGACAACTTACCTTGAGCGCTCCCTATTCCAACAAACAATCTCTTCACATTAGAGCGATGTGAACGTAAATTCGGCCCTCTAGGTCTCAGCCGAGTTAGTTGTTGTTGCTTAAAAGCCGAAGGGACGAATTTCACCTTTAATACTCTCCTACATGTGAATATCTGGCGGGTTTTTGGGCACAATTATCCTGGAACGCATGTAATCAAAATGCGGGGACCCAAACACCGAGAGCTTGTTAATTCAAATGGACTAAAGGTGTTGGAATTGGCAAAAAGCGGAAGGGACGACAGAATAGATGGGGGATTGTTAATTAATGGGGAATCAGGAACAGTGTTTTTCGAATGCTATTTGATACTTCATCGCCACACCGGACACTCCAGTTTTGGGTGCAGACTACCGCTGTTGGAAGCTGGTTTTTCTCCTTGCCCCAACTAATCCGACTTGGTACATTATCCGGAACTTTCTCCAAAGGAGAACGGGCAACTTTATTATGCTGCAATCGCTTTATCGGGAAACATCGATAGTTGTTATTCGTTTTCCGCTAGCCGGTAAAATGGGAAAAGTTTTTAATTTTATTATTCACCAAGTTCGGATAGTGACACATTTCAAATGTGGCCAATGTTAGGAATATCGGATTCTCGTTTCTTTGTGCCGCTTATACAGATTGAGTTTGCCTCCAAGAGCGACTCAATTTTTATTTCAGCTTTCAGAATTAAGCGAGTTGTCGAAATTTTATAACAGAAAACATCCAAGGAGAACAAAGGATGAACGCGGGATTGGAGCTTTTTTGGTACTTCGGAGTTTCGGGAGTGTTATTTTCAGGCTAGACCCAACAGGTGAGAGCTAATGGGGGCGAAACCAGTCTTGGAAGTGCCTGAGATTAAGACGTATCGAAATCCTTTAAATCTGCTCGCAAGTTGCATCTTGTTTGACCACAAGTGCAATCTTCTGCATGAATTCACGGCGTGTATATTAAACAAACTCCAGTAATAGTTCGAAGAAAGTCTAGTGCTTTCCGTGTTTCTTTAGCATCAAGCGATTTAACATACGTTCTTCTTAAAACATACAGACTATGAAAACTAATGCTTGTATGTATGACCCAAATTGCATTACAAACACCCATTTCTCTGTAAACCTGCGGGCAACTTTACGAAAACTTCCATTTAAAAATGAACTTTTCCTTTAATTGCTGTTGTTTCTCTATGCATGTAAAATCTATTAATCTTGTATGAAGGGAGGGCCCTTTGTCCATCACTTTGAAGGACATTAGCTGAATTAAACACGAGAAATTACAACTCGGCCACTTAAGCGCGTTAAGGTCAGGTTTAGCAAGTTTAGCAACTAACTCATCATTCCAGGCTACGCTCGAGCTACCGGCAATTATGTGTTCCGACTCATAAATACGGACACATCTAATAATTTCCAAAATTCAGTTTCGAACAATTCAGTTATTAAAATAGAGGCAATTTACTGAACAAACTTACTCGAACAAAGCCGGTAGGCCAGGTATTATATTCGCAATTGATAATCACGATAATGCTCTGGAGATTACCTTGTTTCAAGCTGGCTTAAATTTCAATGTTAAACTAAGTTTTGATTTATTAAGTTAATTTTGAGGCGGTTGTATAGGAGAATGTAGTTGAACAAGCTGTTTCACATTCATATTTAATTTGAAGCGAAAATGATCAGCTTCAGTTAGAGGCTGCAGTGGGAACTTTTAAAAAGTCATTATTTCATAAACAGTTTCTTGCCAGGATAATCATAATTGTTGTTTATTGTTCTCCGAGCACTCTCTTAACACAATGCTGTCTTTCTCCTTATGCCACGCTTTGCCTCTGGCAATTCTCCAACATTTATTTACATACACTTAGTCAATACGGTAAAAGTATGTTAAAAAGGTTTTAGACTCTGATTTATTTTCAACCGCTTTAAATTTATTGGCCGCTTTATTTTCACGAAGCTCCAAACCCGGTCACATTCATGCCGGTTATGGGGATGTTTTATTTCGATGAGGTTTCATACTACATAATTCACATTAAATGCCAGGCTTCAGAAGTGCCCAAATAGATAGTGATTGAGTATGCAATAAGGAATATATCGTCGGCTAAACATTATTGCCGCTTAAAATGGGGCAATATTTTCAATTATTTCTGAGCTGAAGCGTCTGGAAGCTTGTTTCAATTTTCTAGGTATGTAAATGGTATGTGATTTGAAGCAGTTTGATAGATCTGAGTTTGTTTGAGACGTCTAGAGAAGGTAAAATACATTTGAAAAATAAAGGAAGTTGCAAATTTCGAAGTGGGACTCTTTTCCACTGAATTTGTACGCAGTTTGTTCGGAAAAATTGAAAATAACTGGAGAATAACCGATTTATTTGGCATGTATATAGTCTCACTCAGAGCTAAGTAAGGGACATCGATCCTCTATGGAAGCTATCGACGTTAGGGAAACATCGAAGGCAGAACATCGATGTTTGACAACATCGATATTCATATAGTTGTCACATATTTCGGTCAACTGACTGCAAAAAGAGGCTTTTTTCGAGTGCAGCTTGAAATGGAAATGGTATCGGTGCTATCAAAGAGTTCGCAAAAAATGTTTCTATTTAGTATCAACATCAAATGTCCGATGTTTTCATTTCAGGGTCTAACATCGATGTTTTATCGATGTCCCAAATTTCCCACATCGATGGTAAAAATATCGAACATCGAACGAATTGCATCGATGTTTGCGAAACATCGATGTTTTTCTCCCATCCCTACTCAGAGCTGAAGTTAAATTTTGTGCACTCTGGCTTTCACATAAATTAGAACAAATAACAAAGTTTTCCCTACACAGAAAATTAGTATATAAACATCTCACTTTTTTGCGCTCGAGTGGCAAAAGATTTAATTTCAGTTACTTTTGGTTAGTTTGAGTTATTTTGGATTAGTTTGGGTTGCTTTTGGTTAGTTCGGATTGGTTTGGGTTGGTGCGATTTGAATGCAAGTTGCGACATAAAAATTCCTGAACTGAGCCCATGTAACCCAAACTAACCCGAGCATTTTGCCTTAAAAATTGGTGTTCTGTATAAAAGCAAGGATTTTCTGAAGCTTTTATGATGAATTGATAAAAAACTCTCTTATTTTGCGATAAATAACGAATTCTTTATCAAAACGTAAACAGAATTATCACCTAGAGTCAGACTACACACTTGAGCTCAAACTGCCGGAGAAAATTCTACGTAGCAAAAAAAATAATTTTGAAAAAATGCGAGTCGCGTTCGAAAATGGACAGCATAAAGTTTCTGTATGTTGGAGTGTTTTTTGAGCTCAAGCTCAATGCAAAGCTTTTGACGTAAAAGGTTCCTCAAAAATCGTTTTGAACTCCAGTGAATTTACATAAACAACAAATTAATTGCATTAACTTCGTTGATGCTCCATCAACAAGTACTTGTTTTAGATAAGTTCTATATTGTTGAGGAGGATTCACTTTTTTACAAACTTCTTTTTGGGTATTTCGCCTCAAAAATTTTTGTCTTTAAAAAAGACAGAATTTCCTCAAGTCTTTTATTACAGATTGATATATAGTGCTCCTATTTCGCAATAAGAACGAATTATTTATCAAAAAGTAATCAAGAACTATCGCCTAGAGGGTATCCTGCGACACACTTAGGCTCAAGCTGTAAGAGAAAATTCCAATTAGTAGAGAAATTAATTTGAAAAATTACCTTGACGTTTTGATAGCTATTTTCTGCTATCGTTATCAAAAGAACCTAAATGAACCTAAAAAAGAGTATGTTAATAAATTGTGTAACAATAGTAGGATAATACAATATATGAAAATTCGCTCTGATAATTCGTCTGTTCAAATTGTCAGTTATGTAACTTTGACTTAATCTCATTGTTTAAATTAATAAAGGTAATGTTAATTAATAATTTTGGTATAAATTTAATTTGAGTGTATGTTTCTCTGGTCTACTTCAGATTTTAGCATAGGTAACCATGTATGA
Organism: Dendroctonus ponderosae; assembly: GCF_020466585.1. Taxonomy (NCBI): domain Eukaryota; kingdom Metazoa; phylum Arthropoda; class Insecta; order Coleoptera; family Curculionidae; genus Dendroctonus; species Dendroctonus ponderosae. The sequence goes on from NW_026018508.1 coordinate 16,640,168, forward strand.
CTTAAATTAAATGAACATGAAGCAACACAATTATTTTGATT
>NW_026018508.1:16640822-16642767 GCF_020466585.1 Dendroctonus ponderosae
AAATTTGGCGATTTTGTTCTTTTTCAATAGTGAATTTTTGAGGCAAAATACCCAAAAAGAAGTTTGTAAAAAAAGTACTTGTTTTTGACTCGTTTAATGGTACTGCAGCAGGTGTATTTCCCTTGAAATGTTGCCACGTTAAAGAACCGCCCACTTGAAGCAGCAACTTAATTAAAATGGGGGCGAAAACAAAGCAAAGACTATCTTCACCCTGTTTGAAATTCTTTCCTTCCCTGCGGTATTTATCTTTAAAGTACGCGGCAAGGGACATTATTTCCCTGCGGAAAGAACTGTTTAACATTGTCGTTTGCCTGATACGACACGAAGATGAGGAAAGTTTCGCATTCGGGAATCGTGCCTGGAAAACTACTGAAAGTAGGAATTAATATTCGAAAACCCCCGGTGTGTTAATTTTACCGCAGTTTCCAGTTTGATAGCGGCGTCAATTGAGTGCATTTTGCTGGCATTTAGATGCAATGTCCGACTCGTTGGATGCTTTAATTGGCCTTGCCTGGAAGGTTCTTTGTGCGGAAAGCTTCCGAGTGTGATCCGTTATTGCCGCATAACAAAAGCGCACAAGACAAAAAACGAGTTTCAATCCAATTTTCCCGAAGCGAAACCCATAGAAGGACAGGTTAATTTACACTTTCACATAGGTCTCTCGGTCGAGAAGATGCGTCCTTATCAACTAAACTAAGAGGACTGAATGGGACAGAAACTAAATCAAGGGATAAAGACTCGGATTTGAAGCCCGTCTAAGGACTTTAATCAGACAACGGGAATCTCTTCGGGAATTGAATTATGGCATTAACGCGAGCCGAAAGTTTCACTTTCCCTTTTGAATGGACTGCAAACGGGAAAAAACCCCAGCTCATTACAGCCGGTTGTTTCCTCTTTTTGGGCGGTATACCACTGTAATTCGGCAAAACTATGTTTGCACCCAAAAAACGACACCGCTAACAATTTCTGGGCTTTTATTTATTTGTCCCGACCGAGTTGCAACTATAAATCAGCAGAGAGCAAACATTTTGGCGCCGGCGGCTGAAGAAGGACGTGCGGAAGTTGAATTTTTAATTTCAGGCCGGAAAAGGCAAATAACTGGCAAAAATCGGGTTTCATGGGCCCGTTTTTGTGACGCATCAAAGAAACTCAAAGAAAACAGTCTGAGGGCATAGGTTGGCTTGTGCATTTTAATCCCGTGAAAGTTTCCCCAGAAATTCGGCGTAGCTGTACTAGGGAGTTGAATAGGTCTTTTTAAATTCCTGCCGATGCTGATGAGTCTCAATTTGAGGTTTTCCTAATCATTCACTTGTATTAATTGAAGTTTGATAGGAATTTGGTTGGGCACAAACGACACCCCGAGGATCAGTTGGTCTGAAGGCCTCTTTGAAGCAATTTTTAAGCAGGATCAAGGGGGATTTTTTGTGTTAGGTTGATTCTGGTCACTTTGAACCCACATCGTGTTTGGGTTTGGTTCCAAACATCATTTCGTCAAGCCAAAAGATACACCAAAATAACCACTTTTACAGTAAAAATAGTTTTCCAACCATAAATGCCATTTATTTCAATTTGTTTTCGGATGCAAATGCCTGCTGTCGATTGCGGGGTTTTGTTTTGGCTGTTGCGGGATTTTTAAGCGGCAAATCCACATAATCTCGAGTCCATTCGAACATCAGAGTGAACATGTCTGGAAGCAGCACAAATAAGCAAAAACAAAGAACATTAAGGAACATACCCTTGATACATATGGCGCAGAATACCAGGAAAACCACTCCGAAATAAGCGGAGAGGAAGACGATCCAGTTCCTCAAAGTGAGGAGTTTGTCGATCATTTTTTGTCAGAATTTGTCAACTAACTAGTGGCAAGCAGGTGGAGTGGGCGTTTTCTGCTTTTCGGTTTGAGGCTTTGGTGTTTTGAAGACAATTTTTTGTAGAATGTACGTTT
>NW_026018508.1:16643766-16658246 GCF_020466585.1 Dendroctonus ponderosae
TCATGACCCCCATGACCCCCCCTGGATCCGCCCTTGATTCGTTAATTAATCCCTTAAGATTTTGTTGATGGGTTTTCCCATTTGCCCGAAAGCCAGAGTTTCGATTTCCTTGGTCTTTTCGATATCCGTTGTCTTGTTGGGAAAAAATATAGTGCAATTTTCCCGTACATTTGAAGGAGGCAAGAAAACATGATAAATGGTCGGAACAACGACATTCCCGAAATGTGTGCAAATTAACGCAAATAAGTTAATGGAAATGGAGTATAGCAAGTAATTTGCAAAAACAGTATATTAGCTTAATTAAAAACGCAATGACTCAAAATATTTTGAAACATGGAAGGAATGAGTCGACAAACTCAAATAGACCAAAACTAACGAAAAAAACTAAAGAACATTTCTGAGTGAGTTCTTTCGAACGAAAGCTGTTAGTTCTCAGTCCAAACTTGCTGAAATAAATGGTTATTCTGCTTCTGGTACGATTCCACACGGACATTTGTGCCAGTTGGTTGAAACAACATCCAAGCGCCCTTCAAGACAAGAAACAGACCCTCCGAAGCCAAAACACTGACTTGCGTAACATTCGTAATACGCTCCAAAGGCTGGAAGATAAAAACTGATCCTCGTGCCGCAGGCTAATAAAGTAAGGGTCACTTAATCTGTCTGTCCAAACGTTTAACGAAATAATATTGGATTTCTCAGGATACATTAAACTGGGTTAATGGTGGTGTTTTTTTGCGGATGTGGACCAGTTTGGTTCGTTAGTTTCGGCTCTCCAGATCGATCAATCGCTTCCTTTGCCTATATCATTGTGGAATTTCCACAGAGCCAATAGGGAGTTTTGCAATTTAACTCACAGGGACCACCAACGCATCCAGGAAGTCCACAAGGGGAAGCGTAAGAATGGCTCAATTAACCTGTCTGTCCCCAATTTGACAAATAACATCAGGGATACTCTTATCCAGCAGAATCTGGACTAATGGAATGTTTTTTTGCCGGTATCCGACGACACTTGAGGCTTGAGGGTCACTGAATCGATCAAGCTATTTTTGCGTATATTTTGTTAGCGTCTTTATCGGGGATTGTGCCGGAAATGTCAAGGGATTTTCTCATATATATTGGAAATTCTCTCTATGATCGAAATGCGTGTTTTGAGTCAATTGATTTCAGAAAATCGCTTTTCCATTGGATCCATTAGGCTCATTAAATGCCCCGCTAATTTAGCACTTTTATGTCGGTTTGAAACCAAATTTTTCGATTAATTTCCTGTTGCTGGGCTGTTTTGTCCACTGTTTCGGGTGGAAAGTGGAACAATTCCGGTAAAAGAAAAATAATTTCCTTCTCATTCAGGACATGTGACTCCCATTCCATCGGCAATGATTGACAGGGCAATTTGCCCTCGGTTTGCCATAACCGACCCAATCTGCATAGTAATTTAAAAAGTCCGAATAGCCCAAAAAAAAGTCGTGCCTTTCATATTGCATGTTCCGGACAGCTTCTTTTGTCAACGATTGTTTTTTTTTTGTTATTCAAATGCACCATATCGGCTGTTATTAGAAACGCATTAGAGGGCATGGTTTCAATTATCATGCCACCAAGAGTCGGGAACTTTTTTTGGAAGGTGATGAGTTTTGACTGAGTACGCGAAATTTTGTGCAATTTTGTGTGTTCTGAAAATGGGGAAACGTTTCCTTGCTTGTTCTCTGTTTTGGTTCTCCAGTCATGTTCAGCCCGTAGGTTTTTATGCTTCTGCTGGGATTTTTGTCCCATGTTCACTTCCAAACATTTACAAACCCCCACAATTTTTCCCTGTTTGTGGCTGCCTGCACCTTTCAGCAGTTCCTCAGGATTTATGGTCAAATTGAGTCAACTTCCTTTCTAAATAAATTGCAGCAACACTCAGACACTCGGAACTGATATTGTCGCTATAATCGCATCACGTTGCTTTTGTCCGAGTGAGCTCAGATAAATGATTTGCCGCTGCAAAACACTTTACTCGCCAAACCAGAGGTGAAACGACAGGCGCTTAAAAATGACCGTAAATGTGCATCAAATTTAGTGGTTTGTTTTATTGTACATCTGTACACGAACCACCGAATAGCAAATTGCTCTAGACGTTTCGCCAGCACGCACGACTAGCATTTTCAGAGTAGTGTTCCTTGACGCTGAAAAAATCCTTAGAATTGCATAGTGTAAATCCTTCTGAGTGTTTTGATGGAAACGACCAATAATTTTGATTCAAAAAAATGAAATTAAAGACGCATGTGCACGATGCGCTGTAAAAGTTTCAGCAATTTCGGCAGCGCTTCGCAACCGATTTCTCCTGAATCCAGTTTCGCGCGGACTGGGTTTATGGTTGGGATCCTGTCGCGAATCCTGCCGGAAAAGCGCACGCGATCCAGGAAAATTTCCCAAAAACCACTGAAATCCTTTCGAATCCAACCCGATGGCCAGCCCTTACCGATACGAACACTCGGTGTAATAGTTCGAGAAAATAAGGCGATTTTTGTGCATTTTTGCGAGTTATTGCTGCAGTTTGTCACGATGAAACGATGACGAGAAAATCGAAACTTATTCGAATGCATATCAGTTTGGGTGGTTAGCAAAAGTTCTTTGAACGGAAAGGACACAGTGATGGAACATTTTGAGGGGACACGGAAGGAATAAAGGCTCTAAGGTAGCTGGACGATTTTTTAGAAAATTAGTAGAACACAGTGAAGCCTAAGAAGTTTCAATACAAATCGCAGGAAATGCTCCAGTTGTTCGATTTTTTGCTCATCTTGTTGTTTGAGTGCGGCTCAAATCCCAAATTGTTGGCAAAACTGATTTTTTTTGGAAAATCATCAGGTTTTCCGACTTTTTCAGCAGTTGATGTACTTTGACCATCATCACTAGAGAAATGCGATTTTTTTAAATAAATTTTATGTTAACAAATTATTTTTACTCTTTCAATGTAAAATTTCTAAAGAACTTTTTCACTGAAATTTGCAACAACCAGCAGTGCTTTTGTCTCAACTTCCCACAAAAAACGTTCCCATTCAAAGGTATGTTTTGCGTTATTCAAAATCGAAAAACTTTGAAAACTCAACGAAATTAAATACGACTTGAAATGATTTTTTCCATCCCTTGCTTATCCGCTGGGAAGTGAACTTTTCGCGTTTTGCCGGTGAGAATGCGGGGAAACTTTTGCGCAAACTGGATCACAATACTCTTTAGAGAAACTACGGAATCTAATACAATATACTCGCGCTGCTTGGTTAAGTTAATAAAAGCCCCTCGGATGCAATTTCTGCTTCAATACGCTTAAATTCCATATTTCTAAATGTCCATGTCTTTAGCTGGGGAACGTGCAAGGGTTTTCTATTAGATTAAATTAGAAGGTTTCGAAGCTCCCGAATGCCGAGCGGAAACAGTACAAAACACACGTTTCTTCCAAGGAAAATGACGGCAAATTTGGCTAAGTTTTGATTAATTTTACTAAATCGTGGAGCTCCTAGAAAATTTTGTCGGCCTTAAAAATGCCTAGAGACAACAGTAGAATTTGCGGCAATTAATTTTGCATTAAATATAACCGCAATGGTTTTTTGTCACCAAGTCTTTGCACAAGTTTGTAAACTCCACGCAACCGAGCCACCCGAAAAGTTCTGCTGTTTCACCCGCCTAATTTGCATGACGAAGCACGCAAGTTTCCAGTTTATAAATATCGGATGAAATTCCTCCAAAAGTTGAATTTGTTTTTCCCGTGTAATCGCGTTGGCAATTTTCAATTATGAATTATAAAAGCATTTTTGGCACCCTTGGTTATTCAAATTTTTTGACAAAAAAGGGCTTTAATTTAATTTTTTTCCTATTTAATTGATCAGAACCTATTCGAAATTCTGTTCTCCGGTTACCTTGCTCTAATTACATTATCTATTATCCACACAAATACTTTGTTGGGAATATACCGCTTTATGAAAAGGTTCTTGGCGAAACGTATTGTGTTGGTGAAAGGAACTAATTGCCTTAATTGTCCTAATTCGGCCTTGTGCCTTTTAAATTATTAATTAATTGTAGCACGGCCTAATATCGGGGATTATTTTCAAAAAGGACGAAAGCTCGTTTCGGGGAAATGGCCGTAATGGTACGCGATATAAATACTAATTTTCCCCACTTAACATCAAACGAGAGCTTTCTGGCTGTTTGAACTGTATTCTGGGCTGTTTTCTTTGTGTCTGCTGTGACCGAAGCATGGCATATGAAATTACAAAAACACGCAGTTTTCAGCTTAAGGTTTAAAGGAAGAGCTTCGAACGCTCCCCTTTCAAAGGTACTTAAAAGCTTAGGCTTATCGTGTTTGTCGCTGGTAAATAAAATATTTACTCTGCAATTTTGCCGTTAAAGCTCCCCGTTGTGAATGGCTGTTAATCAATCTTATTGCAGTCAAGATCACGGTTGTTTTTGCATCATCGTCAATCTTTTGAAATCTAGCAGATCTAGTGGTTTTTTCTTCGATAACTGCGTAAATTAAGCATCTAAAACCGCTCTCAATGGCCAACTTCAATAAATAAATATAACTGTTCTAGCGCAAAGCTTTCGCATTGTGGTAAGTGACAGCTAATCAATCTAACTAGGCAGCACCCACACAAAGCTCAGCTTCCAAAAAGGGAATTTTCCGGCCTGAAAACAAGACCTCGGCCTTTCCGAGGGAGAGAACGCCTTTTCGGGCGAATTTTACATTAGCGTTTTGCTACGATGAAACGAATTAATTGCCGTAATTGTATTTATTTAACTTCACGTCGGCGAAATTCGCCTCAATTAATCATAGCTCAGGTTTATTCGCGCCATCAACAATGAGTAAATGCCTGAATTATGGGTGTGTTGTGAGGAGGAATTCGGACACATGTTGGCTAGTGGAGAAGAGTGATGTAGAAAAACAGAGGACAGATCTAAGAAACTGATTAATTCTGCAGTTTTGGGCACTTTCTTTCTCGGATTAATCCTGCAGAAAACTGAATTGCAGTTGCTAATAGCGCATTATTCCAGTTTTTTCTCGTCGCTGTTTTCCTGGCGACAGGAATAAACGCAAGGCGGCAGTAATTTGTATTTGTCCTTAATGTTAATTAGGTTAAATTCAAATTAGCCTGTTTTAATTATTTAAAGTAACATTGCATTTCTGTTAATCCTGCAATAAACAATCAACCCTGTTTTGAAATGGCGATATATTCAGACGTAGTTTTGTAGACTGGAACTGTGCTTATGTATGTCAACATTTCTCTCATTTATATAAACTTCCTCATAATATAATATGGCTTAAACATGACAAAAATAAAAGCCCTACGCAAACACACTTTTGCAGACTTTTTAAATCGTTGGCAAGATCGTTTATCGCCCTTCAAATATAAGCGCATCATAAGCAATCATTAAACAGCGATTTTATCGTCATTGTGCAACTCTTAATTTTTTGTCTGGTTTTGCTTTGCTTGTTTAGTTTTGCAAATTCTTTTTGTCGCTTTTAAAATGTGATTTCCACATTTAAAAGTTAAGCTTGCATAAATTTGCTTGGACCAAAAATACGTTGCGCCACTAAGGCGGTAAATGATGCATTGTTGATTTGCAATTTTTACTCAAAATTTATTGTTCATTGTTTAAATATTGTTCTTTTTTTGTCAAATATTTAAGTTTGAACACCAACAAAAGGACGATAAAATCCAGCTGGACTAACCTAGAACCGATTGTTATTTTGCAGCTTTTCCTAATTAATTTCGTCGGTTTTTTATTCCGATTTGCATGTTTAATATGCAATATTAAAGTGCAATTTTCCACACTTACAGTAGCGCATTTTCACTTTTGAGTAATATTATGAGCCAGATTGTTGGATTTTTGTCTTTTTCATGTAAAATTTTTCAAAAATTCGTGTTTTCCGACAGCCGATCGCTTCGCCTTAGTAACTGAACAAATCCTGGAAACTCCCAGAAATTTATTACTAAAGTGCGTTTTTCCACACTTAAAGCAGCGCATGTTGTCTATCAAGTTGAAATAATGAGCCCGATTGTGAGATTTTGTGTTTTTCTCCTAAAATTGTTGACAAATTTCCTACGGCAATCGCCTCGCTTTAGTAACTGAAAAAATACTAGAAACTCCCAGCAATTTCTTATAAAAGTGCGTTTTCCACACTTAGAGCAGCGAATTTTGTCTTTCTCGTGACATTATGAATCGGATTGTGGGAATTTTGGCTTTTTTGGGTCAAATTTAAAAAAAATGCGTGTTTTCCAACGGCCAATCGCCTCGCTTTAATAACTGAAAAATCCTGGGAACTCCCAGAAATTTCCTATTAAAGTGTGTTTTTTCACACTTAAAGTAGCGTATTTTCTCTTTCGTGTGATAGTATGAGCCGGATTGTGGGATTTTTGTCTTTTTCTTGTAAACTTTTCAAAAAATTCCTGTTTTCCAACGGCCAATCGCCTCCGCTTAGTAACGGAAAAAATACTAGAAACTCTCAGAAATTTTCTAATAAAGTTGGTTTTTCCTCACTTAATTCCGCGGACTTTCCCTTTCGAGCTTTATTATGGGCTGGATTGATAAATTTTTGGTTTTTCCTTGACGAATTTTTGAAAAATCCGTGTTGTTCTACGACCAATTGCTTCGATTTAGTATCTGAAAAAAATCCTGGGAACTCCCAGAAATTTCCTATTTAAGTGGGAGTTTCTTCAAGCATTTTATCTCTTTCGAGTGGCAAGCTTGAAAACTTTTCCTGGACATTAAAAAAAATCGTCTACTATACCAACGACCAAACGCTGCCCCTTGGTAACTGAAAATATCCTAGAAACTCGCAGAAATTTCCTATTGAAGTGAGTTTTTCCTCAATTAAAACCGCCGATTTTCTATTTCGAGTGATGTTATGGGCCGCATTCCAGAATTTTTGATTTTTCCTTGACGAATTTTTGAAAAACCCGTATTTACTAAGGTCAGTCCACTCGCCTGAGTAACTGAAAAAATCCTGTAAATTTCCAGAAATTTCCTATAAAAGTGAATTTTAACGTCCAAAATTCACTACGATCGCCGACAAATCACGATCTATTTTCCGCACAGAATATAGTATTTATGTCTATTTTCAAGTTCTTTTAAGCTTCGACATACAACAAATAGCCGAATTAGATTGTTGTTTTGTTACTTTGGCTATAACCGATAGAATCTAGCCTACTAAACTAAAATCGATAAAGGGCTATTATTCGTTATTCGGTCGCTTTTAACAATAAAGACAATTATTTTTGAAAGCTTTAGCCGTTGGAGCTTCACTTTCCCCAAAGTATTAACGAACAATTAGGTATCGGATAATTTCGAAAAATTAGATAAGCGAAATGTTTTGAAAGGCAATTTAACTCGGGCCAAGTAAATCAGCAAAGTTACGACAACAGAAATTCCCCCTTTTTCCCAAACTTCTCGACGAAAGACATTGTTGAGTCCTTACCGAGTCCTTAATCCCTTATATCCCCCTTTTTAAATTTACTATGCAATATTCCGATCTGTTTTCGCTTCGCTACCCACTGAGTGGCAGTTATCGTTTTCTAAAATGTGTATTTTGTGTAATCCTGCCGGTAAATTAGCATTTTGCGCCCGTCCTTAGATTCCGGGTTTAACATGTCAGTTTAATGCCGTGATGTGGGGATATGATTCAATTAAGTTGTTGCCCGTATAGAAACACACTGTTTTACCTAAAGAAACAAACCGTCTTTTAGGGCACCAAAGAAGATTTGATGGTCTATTCAAGTGGAACTAGAACGGGTGTTTTGCTTTAATCATTAATTAGAATGGTTCTTATGGCACATCGACATTTGTCAGTTGCTCTACTGAGAAAACATGTTTTGCCTTTTTAATTAAGTAAATCCTTTCAACAACATTCTACTATCGTCCAAATACGGTTGAAGTTAAATGAAAGATTCAATTCGTTTTGTGTTCGCTCCTAAAGTGATTGTCTCAATTTGTCAAATTTCTCTTGCGAATAGCAATGAATTAATTTCACAAAAACCCCATTGTTTTGTTTTTCTTAGTCGACCCGTTCACTCACAATTTGTCATCGTGGTTTGAATAAGGGCTGCCCCGCTTTATAAAAAGCAAATGAGCATTTCGTTTTGCGACGCATTTGGTAAGAGCGCGTCGCACTTCGAATGGGAAAAAATCGGTATATTTTTCAACTACCCGCGCTGTTAAAAACGCACCTTTTTCAAGCTTGAGTTTTTTGGAATGGAAGGCAAGTCTTGTGCCCCATTTCCTTATCAATTAAAGGCAAATAAGTATTCAATTACTCACCGTCAGCTATCAGGCAGCGCACTTTTCGCGCAAATTAAGGCAGGATTTCATCGATCAATCACTCTATTAATTGGCGCAGTAAAACGGCCAATTAAAAGGGGATATGACAAGGTTTTCATTGACCATAAAACCAGGATGGGAATTTCTATTTAAAATAGAAAAGCCCCCCCGGCGAATCACTGCAGAAAGTTAAAAGGCAATCAAAAGTTCGAGACTGCAGCTTAGTAATTCGAGATTATATTAAAAGCCCCTTAGTGTTGCAGGCATTTCGGAATACTGGCTATTTATTCGGGAAATGTCACAATTTGTTAATTCAGGTCGGTGTTATTATATGCGAGGGAAGACGAATATTTGCTTTTTAAGCGGTTCAAAATAAATATACAGGGATACAATTATATTAGTCCCCATCTGACCCAAGGTGGAGTAGCTGGGGATAAAAGGGATGAGTTTAAGGCAAACGTTCAACAATACATGTATGTGTAATGTATAAGGGAATGTTCAAGAGGCTGCTGATGACTGTTCATTTGAGCCACAAATTCTTCCATATCATCGACGCGAATTTTCACACGATTAAACCACATGTGAAAATTATTAACACCAAATGTCACGTTATCGGAAAAAGGGAGAACATTGGGGTGCAAATCGTTGCTTTTTGTCGCACATTTCTGTTATGAATTTTGCGAAGGGCCTGGAAAATCAAATATGTAACTGAGTGGAACTCGAATAAAAATGGTCCATTTTCGTTTGGATAACTCGTATCGGTTTTACTGATCCCGACCCCGAAGAGATTGTCTGGTTTAAACTGTCGCTCCTGGCTTAGGGGAAGCGTATAGAGGAATACAAAAAATGTCTTGGTGTCGTTTTTTGCGGTGTAAATTATTTAGATGTAGTTGAAAAGTTCGAGTGAAAATACTATCGAGTTGAGCACGAAAACGATATATCTTAAATTATCGTTCTAATGGCGGGCTGCTTTTAATTAACCGTCTTAATTTAAGCCATTTAAACTGGAGCCATTATGCCGAGGAGTTTTGAAAAACTTTCCAAGTCATAATTATAAAACTTTGCGCTAGTTCATCGGGGCCAAATTACTGTAATGGCTCATTATTAAAAATTCACTTTGATATCGTTAGCTGTGTAATTTAAATCAGGGCGTCGTCGTCGTCGCTTTTTCGATCAGTCAAAGCAAATATGCCAATTTATATTTCACTTATTATATAATATAGAGACGAAGTGTGCATTGTCTCTAACAAACAGCTCAAACATTTCGAAAGTCAGCATAAATATCTGAATCGAATTTTCGTTGGGTCTTCTGAGAAAGTCGAAACCGGGAATTATCTGCGCCAACATTGCCTGCTTTCAAACATTGATTCCAAAAGGAATATTTGAATATTGAATATATGAATTCCTCGAACGTTTTATGAAATTACTATATTGATGGTATTTACATTATTTTCATTAGAGGTCTCTAAAAGGATCAAAGTCGCTTCTTGACGATGTCGGAGACGAAACTGCTTAGATTAACTGAAAAGGTCTTGAAAGGGGCGAACCAAAAGCTGTTTCATAATATTGGCTTTATAACTTACGTTCTTTAATGGGAGTTTCACAAATTTTAATCAATTTGCATACGCTGCCGGGAAAGTAAATGTTTTAGCATTGATTCTGTGAGCTCGAAAATTTATTTGCTAGTTTTTACAGTGAATCTGGGACTAAAAGTTCTATATGTGCATGGAAACCAAGGCCAAAATAATACTATACCTAAACTCAGTGATTCAAGTGAAAATGTTTATTGATTAGAGATCATTTTTACCAGTTTTCCGCAAGCTGGCGCCCTATCCTCCATTTTCTACCCATAAATTTCCCAAAAGTTTACTACACTTTCACAGCACTTGTCATAAGCACCACCTTTTCGAAGAAAATACTGCTCCTGCTTGGCAGTTCGATTCCAGTTTGTTCATTTGCTGACATAATTTTTTTCACATTTAACGTCCCAACTTAAACAAAAACGCTCCCAGCGCCGATTTTTCCCAATTTAATTTTAAATTTAGATTCATTTATATTTGTCTAAATTTCACTCAGCTGCAGTGATTAATGCACAACGCCAAATCTAAAATGAATAACCAAATTAATTAAATTTTTCTTAAAATATTGAATAAGCAAAAAAAAAATACGCAGAAATCTCATAAAAATGAAATTTTTGCTTAACTCCCGAGTGATTACAGGAACCCAACGAAATTTCAACTAATAAAAAATGTCCTTTACAAGTTCAGATATCAACATATATATAACTTAGTGGCTAAAGTAGATACAATTATTTAAATGTTTTAAAAGGTCTGGATTTTACTGTCAATCAAAATACAGAATTACAAGTGTTCAAAAATTGAACCTTCCTTTTTGAACAAGTGTTCAAAAATTGAACTTTTATGAGATGAGCCCAGTTTCTATCCACTCCAACATAATAGATGGTTTTCATTTAAGTTTGGCTCAATTTCCACCAATTTTACCTTCGAATCCGAACCGCTTGTGGTAGCAAAGAAAGGCAAGATTTATTTGCAATGCAACAAAGAATTTGATGCTAATAATTTCCTAGCAGATAAATTGGGCAATTTTCTGCAAATTAAGTTTGAATAGTGAGTGCATAAAGAAAAAGAGATTATCCTCCAACGCTCGGACAATTAAATTGATATTTCAAATTCAAGCTGGCTCGTAGTCAAATCTGGATTTAACGATGAAACGACAAGAAGCAAAGGCTCTATTTACCATGGAAAGTTTGTCAGTTTTAATTATACACTCACCGTTACAACACGGTTCTAAATAATGGCTCTTTCGCCGTTTAAGCCATGGACTAACCAGGAAAGTTTGATGGGCGTAATTTAGGAGTTTTTAAGCGACTCTTGAACAAAAAGATGGACAATGCCATTAAATCTGCTTAAGCAGACTGCTCTTAAAAAAAATTGCAACTAAATAACACTTTGGACTTTCAATAACGTTGAAAGCAAACAGTTGCCTCAATATTTGGCAAAACATATGGTTTGCTATGAAATGATTTAAAAAATACAACATGCTTTTAACTTTTCGCCAATTTTCCTGTTTGTAAAAACTGCGACCAGTTGTGAAATCCATAACAAATACAACTCGAAAAACATTCCCTATATGCGGACTTGATTAATTCGAATCGACCACAGAAGTAATATCGCAAATTGCATTCAAATTCAAATACCGCAAATGATGATTAAAACTGAATTAATTATCAATCGCTGGATTGTATTAATATTGACGCATGATATATTTTTTAACTATTAATATGCGACTGTTAAATATGCGTCGTATATGTTATTGTTTTCCGGACGATTCAAACGCTCGGTTGATCGGACACAGTCGTATTTGCAATGGTCTATGAAGGAAAAAGTCTATAAGCTAATATTAAGTGAACATTTTACTACAAGAAAGATTAAGCGCTTGAAATGCGGAATTGATGATAAATATTTTGAAGGGTATGCTGGAATCGCTCTGCTATCCAGCGCACAAGAAGTGAATGATACCGAAATGTTGAAAGGTTTGCTTCAAATCTCTTCAGTTTTCTGAAGATCACGCTGTCCCTGTTTTGTAGTTTTCACAGTGTTTCAATGAAAAGTCATATTCAGTTAATTATGAAAAGCTTTCTATTCTTCCAATAAAAGTCGCCAAAATCTTCGGAGTTAAGTACAGATTTTGAGATGGGCTCATATCAGGCACTTCCAGAACGGGTTTCGAGCTGATTTGCTTGCATCAGACTTCCATTGCCTTGCAAAGACGTGCGTTTCTCTTTAAGGAAAAACATTTTAGAGTTTCACAGTAATACCATTGAAAACTGTTCAACTTAGGGTTTGACTTTTGAGTTAGTTTTTAGGGTATAGTTCGTTTTGTTGGTGGCAAAATATACAACACTAGCACATTAGCGGCTTTAGTAGTAATTCTGGCTCATTTGATAGGTAACAAAGGAGGAGCTGGTTAAATGCCGATTTATGATTTATGCGCTAATGCGCCATCGGACTGCTTACAAGCCGGAAGATTTGTACAGTTTCGTGGAAATTATTAATGGTCTTGCACGGACTATAGCTAATGAACTTCCGGCACGCTTGAATGGGACCTAATTTGCCTATTCAGAATAAAATTCTCTAAACTTGGCTATAAATAAAAAACCTTTGATCGATGAAAAAAATGCGCAAGAGTTTAAATAGTTTTTTTAAGTAGTAATAGTTCTGTTTCCATTCGGCCCCCCAAAAATTCTGATAGACAAATTGAGCCAAGAAATCGTGGCGAAAAGAAGTCATCGCCACTATTCGGCCACTTGACAAATGTATGCAAACCAGGATTAATCGCTTAATGGAAATTGCCTGGCACGCTATCCAGCTTTCCTCCTCCCATTCGGATTTTCCGACAATCGAACGATTTACGGCAAAACAATTATCTTTGATCGGCCATCCTGCTTTCGACCTTATCCACTAACAACAGATTAGGCAACATTGTTGTGACATGTGTATCATTTCATTAAGATACTCAGCATTCGGAACAGTTTGAGTGGATTAATTGGGGCCCGAGTGACAAACGCAACTGCTCCGACATGATTTACTTTCGGCAATGTTAAGCAGCGAAGAAAGTCGCCGTGTGTATTCCAAAAGTCGCTGCTTGACTAAATTGGGCTCAATTAATAAGGGCCAATTAATAATTAATAAGAAACCGATTTTGTTTGTTTCAAAAAGTCCGAAAAATTCACCAGTTTTAAACAGTGTGTGGTTTGAAAACAGCCACGTTTACCGAGAAAGTCACTTTCGTCAAACGAAAGCTGAAACTTATGAGTTTTACGGTTTTTTTCTTCACTCGCTGAAAGTCAACAGTTTTTTTTTAATCAGGTGCAGTGGCCGGTACTTGAGCATAAAATTCGAACTGTTTGAAAAGAGTTTTACCCGTTCAATGCTTGGGCTTTTTATTTTAAACACAGAGAAAATTTAGAACAAAAGCGAAAATCATCTATTGATCACTTGATCCTCATGTGTATCCCCGTTGATTGGGCAATAGGTGTATACATATTTGATACATCGATAATATTTATTATTTCAGCTCATTAAACGCAAACCGGAAGTAATTAAATGCTAGTCCATAGGTTCGCTCGTCTGCAAATAATCCCGCTATTAATCCAAGCTTTATTTGTAATTATAATAACTGCTGCATCGGGTGATTAGGTTTCACGTATGAATTGATCGATTTCAATATTAATCAGATTTAATTAGTACAACTCAAACATTCAACTATGCACTTGTGCCTCCAAATGTGGGCTGGCAAGCGAAGTGAACATTCAATCGCCTCTAAAGGGCGACTGGACGCTGATCCACATTTCAATATTCAGCAAAAGATCTTCGTTCGCTGCTTGCCAAATAACACGAATTCAGCAGATAAAAATAACAACAAAAACGGCAACATCAAAGACGGTTTTTAACAATGTGCTTCCTTAATAAAAGCGGCGGTTCGAGATTGTCTGCCGTTAGATGCTGGCAATGGGGAAATTTATTTTCATCACGATCACAATGCTTTCAAATCCAACAACAACCGATTCAGACAGCTTGTTGTTTGGCCGAGAAAGTGAGATATTGTGCAAGAGGTTAATAGAAAAATGTACTAAAGCATGTGAATAAACAACCGCGTTATTGGGGCTACAAAGTGGGTTGAAGCCATTTTCCGAAACGGGGATATACTAATGGTTCACTGGATAAGTTCTATATTGTTGAGGAGGATTCATTTTTTACAAACTTCTTTTTGGGTATTTTGCCTCAAAAATTTTTGTTTTAAAATTAAACAAAAATCCAACAGAACGTTTTAAAAAACACTTTAAAAAAATTTAAACATGAATTCACAGATTACGTTAGATCAAAATTAACACCACACAATAGTAAAACCCCACATTTTTACGGAGTTCCAAAAATTCATAAAGTTAATATTCCTTTACGACCAATAGTTAGTAGTGTAAATTCACCTACACATCCCCTAGCCAAATATCTTTTAAATATTTTAAATCCACTAATAAATAACACAACTTCCTATATTAAAAATTCTGAACATTTTTTTCAAAAATTATCAGACATAGACATAAATCCAAACCATATTCTAGTAAGTTTTGATGTTGTTAGTCTATTCACTAACGTTCCTGTTGATAAAACTTT
>NW_026018508.1:16659245-16677923 GCF_020466585.1 Dendroctonus ponderosae
ACAATCCACAAAAAAACGTAAAATTAAAGAAAGCGCACTAATTTTACTAAATCAAAATAATTGTTTTGCTTCATGTTCATTTAATTTAGAAAATAGCTATCGAAACGTGAAGGTAATTTCTCAAATAATTTCTTTACTAATTGGAATTTTCTCTTACAGCTTGAGCCTAAGTGTGTCGCAGGATACCCTCTAGGTGATAGTTGTTGATTACTTTTTGATAAATAATCCGTTCTTATTGCGAAATGGGAGCACTATTTATCAATCTATAATAAAAGACGTGAGGAATGTCTGTCTTTTTTAAAGACAAACATTTTTGAGGAAATATCCAAAAGGAAGTTTGTAAAAAATAATGGTTCACTGTTATTCAAATCAGCAACTTTCAGCAGTTTCTTTAAATTATTTCCCCTAAATAACATCTAGCGCTCCTAATATCGTTCGCAAATACTGCCACAAAACGACCTTCTAATTTCATTAAACACCAGAACAAGTTTCTAATCTAATGTGAAATTGAGAATATTCTGTGACTCTTCTCTTGTTCTTCAATAACTGCCACTGGTAGATTGAGTTGTTTGATTTGGAAGTGGAAACGGGGCTTTAATTAAGCCTAATGTTATCGTTGGCCTCAAAATATCCAATTATATAAAGCTAAGGGAATTTCAGTGTCTAAATTAAGACACGAGGCTGAGGGATCGCTGCCACGTAGCCCGAAATACACTTAAGTCGATGGATTACAAACTCAAAGAGTTGTTGCAATTATTTCGAACTGTGTTTCGCCAATTGGAGAGCAAGCAAAACATCATTTTGAGAGTGAGTTTTGATTGAAATTAATCAAAACTAATTAATAAAATTTAGAGAGTATTTTGCTCAAACGTTTTCTTTGTTTTGACTAAAAACGCCTTCACTTGCTGAAGGAGTAAATAGTTTCCAAACGTACTTTTTGACGAAAATGCTTCCAGTTGTAAGTAAATCGCTTCGAGCCCTTCGAAGAAAAATCAGAGTTTATTCGAGATGAACAACGAGATCGCATAAAATCGAGCGGACAAGGGCATTTTGGCGAGCCAAAGCAACTCGAAAATGTACTAAGCAAAATTGCTTTTCCAAGGAACGACACAACGGATTTGAGATCAAACGATGCAAAATCTGGCAGTTGGTGGAGGTCGGGCATTTGCAATGGGATTTGCTTTTGGCCCGGAAATATGCATATAATTTACCTCGTTGAAATTGCCCCGTTTTAACATCGGCTGCAAGCTTATTCTGCGGGAAAAATGCAAACAAAATTTATTCGTGACTTATGTGAATTAAACTGGTGAAACTGAATTTTCGGAACAATTTTTCTAGTTCTGTAATTGTTGCTCACAGGCTGGGAAGGAACTCTTAATTAGTTGCTTATAACTTTACTCCGGTTTGCCAAAATACGAGAAACTAAACCAGCAAGCAGCGACCAAAAATTGCCAAAATTAATGGCGCAGTCAACTGGTTTTCCTGATGCGATTCACCGCACGAAAATAGTTAAAAAATTAAAACCATTCTGTTCCATTGCATGCATTTTTACATTCCTGCTGCATTTGCGTGCCGAAAGTTTCATCACACCCTATGAATGTTAACAGTCCATTGAGGGATGTTTTTCCAGTTTAGCTGTTTACTATAAAATGTTGTTTTCGTCGGTTTTTCATAAATGAGTTAGGCAGTTTTAATTAAAACACTTTTTAATCAAAATGAGTTTTTGATGAAGTTTAGAATTAATTAAATAGTAATTTGTAAGTCTATCGAACACAGAACTGAATATTCTTGAATATTACAGTTTTCTAATGAATTTTTGCTTTACTAACGGGTTTCGAGCTTTTTTGCTCTCATCACACTTCCATTGTCTTACGAAGATGTTTTTGTCTCAACGTTTCTGTTGGTGGTATCTGCAACCCGTTTTCAGGCGAGTTTGTTCTTATTTGTGCCAACCGAAACTGTACGGTGTGTCATACGCTACTAAATTATAACTAATAGGCATGCAACAAAAACTCAGTTAAAAATTGGGAAAATTAGCAGCGCCTTTCACTGGTTTTGCAGTATTTTTGTTGCGTTTAACGCTTAGAGAGTGATTCTGTTAATATTTTAGTTATTTGTTGTTATTTTATCTATAATGTGGTTTGTACCCTCCAATTTGCCAATACAACCTAAACTCCACTATACAATTTGAGGGCAAATAATTGAATAAAGTGATTGGTGATACTTGATTGATTTGTAGCAAACCATCTTGTTCTCGAAGAGTGAGCAGATAAAAGATGACGTTCAGGTGGCGCCGGTAACCGGAAATTATCACCTTTTCGAGCGAGAAAAATGCACTTTTATAACATCCATTATTTGAAAAGCGATTTTTCAGTGTCGATTCGGATTGAACGGCTGCCGAGCCACGAACGTCACACTTGATATCTGCCCATCGAATATAAATTGAGTTTCTGTTCTAGTTTGTAACAGATGACGCCAGTTTAGATGGGGAACATTTCTGTTTAGTGCAGGAAGGAACCACCTACTTACTATTGGGATTTTCAGGATGCAATGGAACAAAATATGCCCACAAAGATATAAAAAATGGATTGTCATCAAATGATTCTTCCATGAGCTCTTTGAACTAGTTTTAAAAGAAAGGAGTTTACAGCAGTTTCTCCAATTGGCTTTAATAATTCACATCTCAATCAAACAGTTCAATAAGAAATTCTTTTCCACTTAATCGACGATGATGGAAACTTTGGTCGATTCGTTCGCTTGATACAAGTGATGTTGCCGGAATCGCGAGGTGGAAAACGTTGTATCGAGTTATTACTGTGAAAACACAATATTTTCGATGTAGCTTTCACGCAATCTCATCTACGGGCCTCAAATTGTATTTCGTTCTTATTCTATCGCTTTCGAATAGACTTGTCGATTCTAAGAGGAAATAATCAATCAACAAATTGCTGAAACTGCAAAGGATTTTCATTTTTAATAACGCTTTTGGTGGATTTATTCGAATTTTTGCGGAAGAGTACAGTTAACTAATGCCCCTGGTGCTTTTCAAGTGTTTCTATTTCTGGCATCTGACCGATTTCCATTTGCAAAGTTTATTCCGGAATTGATTCGGCTCGATTTCGGTAAAATATGCAGGGACCGACTGAACGAATAAAAAGTTCAGCATTATATTTTTTCCCTGGGTTTTCAATACACCAGATCCTGTCAAAAGCAGTGGTGTTGATGCTAATTATGCGCCGTCTTTTTATCCTTCAGCCTTTGCTGGCTTCAGACCCATTTTTTGTCACATTTCCCTAACAGGGGACGGTTTATTTATATGAATTGATTCCGAACAGACTTATAGGTGTAGACTAACGAAAACCTCCAAAGACAGCATTTTGAATGTTTGTGAATTGTCTGAGCCGGCGGCCTTAAATAATTAGGAAAATAATAGAACAAGCTTCGTTTGCTCTTTTTGGCCGACTTAAATGCAATCCTTTAATCCAGAGTTACGCATTTTCGAGCACTTCAAAGCCAATGGAAGGGAGTTCTTGAATTATTGTCTTTCGCAAAGCGCCCCAGTTGCTTTGCAATTCATTTGCAAGTTTTTGCTGCAAAACTCACCAAGTAGTTTCCCGTGGCTTTGCGCGCGTCAGTTATTAAAGCATTCCTCTTCAGGTAATAATAAAGGCCGTAGAGTCAGCTGTGGATTCCACTAATTAGGTCAACCTTCATGCTTTTATCCTATTAGACGCGCGAGCTGAACCGAGTATGGCATCGAAACTTAATTAGGGACATTCCAGCTGCTTCTTTGGTCGTGACTAGACGATTTTTTGATAACAATTACTAATGGACTTGATTTAAAAAGGAAAATCGATCGTTAACAGTGTAGAAGTACAGTGTGTTAGATGAGAACAATTTGAACTTTTCAAACTGGTGCGTTTTCGGGTTTGCAAAGCGTCAAAGATCCGAAAAAATCACCAAGCTCCTGCAATGTAAGCCCAACTCGTCTGTAATAAATTTTTTTCTATTTAAGTAACATTCCTTTTGCGAATGTGACTCTTTGAACTGTACATTGTCGAGATCGCAGGCGAAAATTGCATAATAAGGAGCTCGAACAAGAGCTAATTCGGGTAATTCGCTGTGTGCACTTCGGGGGACAGTAAATTTTCTATGCAGAAAGTCGGGCAGTTTTAAATTTCATTCGACTCGCCTCGGCAAAGGCCTTTTTAAAGCCATTTTTCCCCGATCTTTTTAAAGCCAACTAGCGTTGAAAGGTCTTTGAAAGTGTTACGTGCTGCTAAATGTTATTTTTGCCCGAGTTTTATGTGCGGATTTCCAGTAGCGAGTTTACCCGCCATGTTATTAGCGCTTTTGTGAGTTTAGTTTTTAGCGTAATGCTGCTGACTGCATGGCGAGAATAACATGCAAATATGTTGTGCTGTTTCATGTTGCTGGTGTTTGCCGCTAGTGAAATGCGTCGAGAATCTTCTTTCTCCAAGATCGATTTTGCTTGGAAATTAAGTGCATTTGGAACCAGATCAGATGTTTCCTGGAACAAATGCTCTAATTATCATTGGTTATAAGCGATTAATTTTTCTTAGTCGACACAGCCGAAAAACACTGGGTTTTGTTCAAAACTGAATTATTTTTTAGCTGCAAAGCTGTCAGTTTCGAACGTAGCAACGGGCGGGCTATCTTGCGTCTCTACTTGACGCCCATGGGTGCGAGTGCGACAACCGATGCCAGCTCCGTTCCGGAATGGAAATTTGGAATGGAATGGAAAAAACAGGATACCAGTGAAAATCAAACTGCAAATATAGGTGTTTTGTGCTCTTAATTCAGCTAAACAACACTGAATGAAAATTCTCAAATTCTTCAGTTTTTTCGCAAAAAAACGACGTTCTCGACTCAACCGAACGAACATTCCCTAACATCCTCATCGACCGTCCAATTGGCTATTCCTCATATGCAGTCGGCTGGAAACCTGATAAACAACAGATAATTCTAGCGTTTCCCATTTCCATTAATAGCCGTTCAACGAATGCGTCAAAGGGAAAAACTTAATGCTTTTAAGGCCAGGTTTTTTCGCGAAAGCTGATTGGCGGATTCAGAGCTCGCGGCCCTGTCATAAACACTCCGCTTTGATGTTCCTGCTAAAATCCTTCTGCCATTTTTTATTTCCAAAGTATCCGGAATGGGCTTAATCGGGCCGGATTCGCCTCTCTCTTCTTGTGCCGTTCAGATTATGTCTTTGCAGTTGAAAGGTGAACCTGATTGGCCCATTAGTCTAATTGATTGAGTTTTGCGATTGTGTGCAGGATGACCATTCACGATTCTGTGTGTTTTTTATGTCCAGTGAGTGAGTGAAGAAACTGATTTACATGCATTAGAATCATTTTGGTTGCAGTTCATTGTCAGTCAATAGCAATAAATTCTGAAAATAGTCCCACTTTTCAACCGGAACGAATTCCACATGCCGATTAATCGAATCCGGAGCCTCTAATGGGACCGCAGGTCGATAAAACAGGTGTTATAGCATGAAATGGTCGACATAGTTCGTGTTGAGGATGGTTTGCGTATTTAAATTGCCCACGATTGGTGGGTTTGTAGCACTGGAAATTTCAATTTCACAGAACAAAATGCGAAAGTTCCAGCCGACACCTTGGGGGTGAACTTTGACAAGCGGAATTGCCTAAAGTGAGTCGTTTCACCCTTCTCGATGTAGACCCGAGTGCTCTCCCTAATTACTCTTTTAGAACTTGCTGCCTAATTAAATAAGTTACATTTGATTAAGCCTTTCAGATTTACGGGAATTGCCAGAAAGAATTTGCATGCTCATCATTCCTCCCAACAAGAGATTAATTTGCTTTTTAATAAGGATAACTGGCGGCCATGAAGAAAGGAGGAGGTTTGATGATTTAATTAGGAAACAGTCAGGAGCATTTAATTCGAGGAAAATTCAATAAGCAATGGAGCTTCAAAAATATGGCTTTATTTCAATTTGCCAATAGTCAATCATTGGTCTTTAGCAAATCCATACACTTCGAAGATAACTCGTGGGTCTGCTTGCGGTTGTATCGTGAAGTAGAGGCGAACGCTGCCTTTGTTCACTTCAATATTGGTGGCAAAGGCTTTTTCATCGCCAAAATTCAAGGCTCTCACTTGGGTGATTTTTCCGCCGGGAATAACCGCATTCCAGAAAAGGTCTCGTCTGGATTCATCAACTGTGTCCGGAACAAAAATGTCTCTGATCAGGAGCATGTCATCGGGTTGCCTGGTGCTAAAATAAAAAAAAAAACACACTATTTTCATTTAGGATTAACTATGAGAGTAAACAAGGAGTCGAGAGGATGTGGGTGTAGTTTTGTTCATTTGCGACTTATTGGTTCCTTGATCAAATACACTAAAATAAGGACAGTGGTAGATAAGAAGCGAGTGGAAGGCGACAAATCAATTCTGTCCAATCTAATGGACGTACAGTTCTCGCCTCCAGAACTGATGTATCACATATGGGGACAGCGAAACTGAATCCCCATAAATGTATAAAGTAAAACCCGAACGACGATATTGGTTTTCTCGTTTACGGCAACACCTTTTGGCCGGCGATTTTCGGGGAAAACATGAAAAAATCGCCGGCCATTTAAGAGGCCGTAGTTGACAAATTGAATTTACCCACGCATTATTTATTTATCTAACGCTGAAAATAAATAAGTCCCCTTTCCGAATCGCTTTTCCCGACGAAAATATGTGCGTTCGCACACACCGTATTTTATTTTCATTAAATATTTGCTCACAGGTCTGACCATTTTGACGTGTGTAAATTACTGTTTGCCTTCGCTTTTTATTCTCCCGGAAGGGCTCGGATTGGGTAAACACGTTTAGTGACGAAATTCCGGTTTTCCTGGACAAAATTTGCTGATATCGAAAATCTTCCAGACTGGAAACGCATTTTATCTGAGAAGAACCGTACAACTTGGCAACAAATGGATGGGGAAAATACAATTTACCTGGCGCTAAAGGAACAAATAAATTGGTCAGGGAAAGAACTAGTGGATAAATGTGGCGACAAACACAGTGGATCTATGCATTTAGTTCTGTTAACAGCAGAGAAAAATGGGGTTTGTCTTGCTGCTAAGCAGCAAAAGCTAATTGGAAAAAATGCTGAAATCTTCAGACTGTCCTCGGTCGATAGTTGCTTAAAGGCAAGGAAAAACGGCATTATTTATTTAACCTTATAAAGAACGAAACTGGCTCGAGGGCCCTTCTAAATGACGTTTAAAAAGTGCCGGGTCTCGCTAAATTCGCAGCAAAAAAAACAGGCAAATACTTGCGGAAAATTCTGCGTATTTTTCCCGATGGGCCCTCTGAGGCCAAAAACCGAGACAGTTTTTGCATTTTCAGAATTTCAAAAAACCATTTGACGGATATTATTAACTTGCAATCTTCATTATCTCGTGCGGATTTTATTACGGGTAACGTGGTGTTGGGTATGCAAAGGTTGCGACGGGAAAAATCTGGGAAAAGCGAATTTGAATTTATGAGCCCGTTGATTAGGTTTGGGCCCATCAGTTTACCTGGCCCGGTTTGCAGTAAAGTTTGATTTGCATCAAGCCCGCAGCTTAAAGCGACCAACGCAGAAAGTGCATAGGAATGGCTGAATCGAGCTTGCTAGAAGATTAATGGGAATGTTTCAGAGTTTCCATACCGGCAGAAAATAATTAGTTTTGGGAATATGGAGCATTGTTGAACCAAATCTTGCACTTTTAACGTTTGATAACAAATAACCCAGAACCATTTACCTATAAATCAAATCTCCTGAGTTGGTTTCCAGAGAAGGCCGCTTTCCTCCAGGATAACGAGCGAGAAATTTTTCGGTTTCCCCAACCACGGGAACCGTCCAGGTTCCGTTAGGCCCAACATCTAAGGAAGACACCTTTGAGACGATCTTTGTCAGATAATCAAAATTCTGGCCAATTGCAACCGAATTGACCTGGGAAAGGGCGCACAATGCAACAAAAAGGCCGATAGCAGAATACATGATTCGAGTGTACTGAGTGGAAGTGTATGAGTTCGGGCTTTTTATATGCTAGCATGCTAATGGGGCAATTTTTATGCAAATGCGGCCCATAAATCGGTTTATTTTAACAAAATGAAATGAGCAAATGGTCAAACCATGTGCCAAATAATAACGGCGGCGGCCATAAATTCCGTCCTTATCGCTTGCAGTTTGCCTAATCCAAGAAAATCGATTGCCAAATGTTGCACCAATTTTGTCATTTAAAACAAATGCAGATGCTTTGTCTGTTTGGGCCAAGTTAGTGTTTTTTTCAATTGTTAACTCTACTTAAGGTATTTTAGAACATTAGTAGGCATGCAATGAACAACGGAAAATTTTGGATTTTTCCTTTAAACTAAAAATTGTATAAAGAGTGGATTAGTTAAGACCTTCGTTTGAAAAATCCAGCTCGCAGCGAACAAAAAACAACTCGGTTTTACTCAAAACTGAATTATTTTTTAGCTGTGAGCGTATCAATTTGGAACGTAGCAACGAGCAGGCATCTTGCCTCTCTCACTGACCCTTATGGGAGCGAGTGGGACAGCCGATGCTAGTTTCGTTCCTGAATGGAAAATTTGGACTCGCAATCAACACAACTCTCAACAAAACTTTATAAAATACTGGTTCTGCTTGTCGCCATACTGAGTGGTCTCAAAAATACGTGCGTAAGTCGACCATTTCCCAGCTAAAACTCGCCGTTAAAGTCTCATCGAGGAGGGAATTTTATAAGCAACGTATCTGCGTGTAGATTTTTCCCCAAAGCATTATTTATAATCGATTTGGCTGATTAATGCCAATGCCAGCCAGTCTCGATTAAGCAAGCAGTCATTTACATCTCTGCTTGGCAAAACAATCCTATTCAAGTTTGTTTGCTTGTAACTCAAATGGAAAACTAGTCGAATGGCTTGTAACAGTTGAAAGTGCCCTCGGCGCTGAAAAAAATGTATCAATTTCCTCGGGTTTTCCTCGAATTACGTCCGGCAGACACGAGCAAGAAGAAAACATCCCGCACAAATTACCACGCTTTTCGTTTCCACTTCTCTAATAAAATATCTGTTTTTGTATCGCAGTCAATTTCATTCGCTAAATTGGATGTATTTTATCGTTCAATGCTTTTAGTGCGCGCTTTCTTAACCGAACAAATAACGATTTAAAGGCGCTTAAGTTCGGATAAAATGGTCTAACTTGGATCGGCTTTGAATAGTGGACTTCACCAGTCCAGATTGTACCTGCCCCCTACTTGTAACTTTACTCGGGGATTTTTATTGAAAATTGCCTAATCTATATTGAAGCTAAGGGCCGCTTTGGCTAATGTTTCAGCCTCGTTGCAATTGGCGTCAAATTTCCTCTGCTTTACTGGATTTTTCTCAAAGCAGCAAGTCGGGGTTTTTGCAGAAGTCGAAAGAAATTAGCCTGACTTTTTAATTTGCAATTTCCCGCCTATGATTGATGGTCTGCACCGAAAGACTTGATAAAATTACAAAAAACCCCAACTGATATGCAATTTGCGTGTCATTAGTCTACATTTGCATAATTAAAAAGTTCATTATCCGTCTTCATCAATCAACAATACGCGGCTGATGGCAGGGATAATGTTCTTATGGGAAAACTCGATAGGAAACCGCAAAAATTTAACGGTTATTTAAAGGAAATGCCACAAGTCTAATGAAGCCTGGCTCTATTGAATAGTTTCGCCTCTTTGAAGGGTTGCTCTATTTTGAGGAGCTAATGTTCGCAGTTTAGAGCCGATTTGCATTCAGAACACATCAGAACACTCGGTCCGACTAGATATGGATAAAATTGATGCAAATTTTATTACATTCGCCTCTGGAAAGTGGCTTATATAACCCGTTGGCTTACTAAGGGTGGCCTAATCGATCTATCGGCTCAATAAGCGCACTAATGGCCATACGTGATCGTCTTTAGGGGCTGTCCCTATTTAACCGAACAAATTAAACGAAAAAGTCACTGCGTGGAGCAGCACGTATTCAATACGTATTGCTAATAAGCTTTCATAAGCGAATTAGACCTGCAGGACGGTTCTGTCCGTTGGAAACGGATGAAAAAAGATTTGCTGAGCCAAAGCACCTTCTTTAAAAATCCACTTTATTTGCACCAACAACTGTCGAGCGAATCCCCGGCTTTATTCCCCAACTTATTTTGGAATACAGTTAGCCAAAGTCTATTTTTGAGTGCTAAATGGATTAGGACGGGGAGGGTTTAGCGGAAAATACCCTTTTTTCCCAACTATGTTAATTAGAATTGATCTGATTATGAGTGAGTCAATCGCGTTTGCAAGTGTTTACGCGTTTTAGGGCTGGTAGATTTTTGAATCATAGCAAGTCCGAACGGGTTTAAATCGGGAGAACGCGACGGACCCCCAATTGAAATAAAGCCAGTGAGCAGAAGAATGCAAATCTAGTGAAAGACATCAGGTAGTTTCTTCATTATTTCCTTCCAATCCACGGGTCTAAGATGAATCTTGCCCAACAAAGAGTTTCTGGAAGGTTAATCCCACACAAATCACTAGTTTCGTTCTCTTTATAAACGAGCATTCGTTGCAAGTCAAGAAAACCCCCTTTTCCTCCTTGAAACCCGCAACTTCCCAGTGCAGCAGGAAACACTTTCAATCCACCTTAATGTTTTTGAGGCTGGAAAAATTGATAATTTTTTGTATTTTTCCAGGATGCTCTTGTCCTGCCGCCGCTTGCACCTGCCCAGCCTTATAGTGATCTGGTTAGTCTGCA
Organism: Dendroctonus ponderosae; assembly: GCF_020466585.1. Taxonomy (NCBI): domain Eukaryota; kingdom Metazoa; phylum Arthropoda; class Insecta; order Coleoptera; family Curculionidae; genus Dendroctonus; species Dendroctonus ponderosae. The sequence continues at coordinate 16,670,031 of NW_026018508.1, forward strand.
GTGGCGTCGCAGGAGGGACCAGCCAGCTTTGCCCTGCCTCATGCACGTGCAAACCCTCGGATAAGGGCAAGCGCAGAATCACCTGCCTAGCTGGAGGACTCAGCGATCCCATTCCGACTGGWCAAATGGATCCGCGTACTGAAATTTTGGAAATTTCCGCTCCAGAAGACCGAAAGAACTGGCTGAGTGTGACGTCGATTTTYCAGGTATGAGCCAATGAKTGTTTGTTCGAGTAGCGATCATTCAATAGATTRYGATAGAATGTGRAAACTAGGATATTAAGGAGTCTATCGGCAAAGGATCTGGAACAATTTCGAAATGAACCCATTTSGATATCAATGTCATCTGAACTAATAATAATTTGTTAGAATAGCCTATAAATAACAGCGCTTGKGATATAAAACGCGACATTCTAAGCCATTAGGTGTTATAAATAATAAAGCGATTGGAGGTCGGTGTGTAGTCGGTAAAGAGCAGCAGGATATTAGCRTTGGATAATAAATAATATTATCCGAATCTAGTGCGATTAGGGCCAATATGATTATAAAGTGTTGGAATTTTCTTCTAGACAAATGATACATTGGTCCGGGAGTTTCAAATTCCATCGACTTCCATCTATAAAACTCAGACTAATTCATCTTGGGAGCAGTTTAAAAGCAATGAAGCATCTAAATTTGATTTCAAAATTTAATGTTAAATAGAGCGTGCATTTTCTTGAACAATTCAACAGTTTTCATTTTTTCCTCAAACAATGTGCATTCTAGCGCAAAAGCTGTTTTTTTTGCGCAAAAATCCGTAGACCTTTTTTTAATCCCGATTGAATGCAGAACATAAAAGGATTTTTGTTTGTGCAAAACTATAGGCAGGCACCAATGTTTTTCTGAAAGCTACCACTGTTTATTAGAGCGTTAATTGTCTCTGCAATCCAACGGTGTACATTTTTTAAGCCGAAAACTGCGCATTTTTGCTAAAAAAAACCCTAAAAGTTTTTTGTTTCCATATGAAACTTGAATTAGAAAGTAACTTTTAGTTGCGAAAAAGCCATTGGCGTGCATCATTGTTTTTCTAAAAACTGTTACTGTTAACTAGATAGTTAATTTTTCCTGACGGTAAATTCAACGGTGTTTTTTTTAATAAAAAACTTCTTTTTGCAAAACTACCCAAAGATGCTTTTTTATTAGAATCACAAAACAATTTTTGATTGTGCAAAAGCCATAGGCGTGCACCAATGTTTTTGTGGACGCTTCCACTATTTAATAGAGCGTCAATTTTCTCTGCAATCCAACGGTGTACATTTTTTTAATAGAAAACTGCGCATTTTTGCAAAAAAACTAAAAAAGCGTTTTGGTTTCAATCTGAATGTAGAATCGGGAAATAACTTTTAGTTGCAAAAAAACCATTGGCGTGCACCTCTGTTTTTCTGGAAACTTACTGTTAGAGGGTTAATTTTCTCTGACTGTAAATACAACGGTTTTTATTTGTTGAATAAAAAACTGTGTTTTTTTGCAAAAAACCGAATGACGCTTTTTTGTTGCCAGTAGAATGCAGAATCACAAAACAATTTTTGATTGAGCAAAAACCATAGGCGTGCATCAATTTTTTCCTGCAAACTACCACTAAAAAACGGAGCGTTAATTTCCTGGGGCAATCTAACGGTTTTTGGCAAAAAAACTCAAAAAACGGTTTTGGTTCCCAGCTGCATTTAAAATCATAAAAAAATTTTCATCGTTGTCACTCTGGACTGTTAAATAGAGTGACAATTTTCTGCGACAATCCAACGGATTTCATTTTTCAAATACAAAATTGTGCTTTTTCGACAAAAAACCTAAATAGTTTTTTGTTTCCAATTGAATATAGAGTCAGAAAATAATTGTTATTTTCGACCAAACCATTGGCGTGCACCGTTGTTTTTGCCGGAATGTACCACTTTTATATAGAATGCTAATGTCTGAATATCAATGAAATTGTGCAGTTTTGAAAAAGCAGATAATTATTTTCTTCCCGGAAAAATCCTTATCTTCCGCCGTTGGTTTCGCCGCAAAGAAACAATGCCTTATAGTGTTAATGTTCTCGGACAATCCAGCAGTTTTATTTTTAAATCAAAGCCTGTGCATTTCAGTGAAAAAACCGAAAAGAGCTTTTATGTGCCCAACTCAATGTTGAATGAGCAAATAATTTTTGCTTCCCGAAACACCATTGGCGTGCCCCGTTTTTCTTTTCAATCGTTATATATAACGTTAATTTTCTGGGACAATTCACCGGTTTTCATTTGTCCTTAACCAAAACTTGCACTATACAACTCCTACAAAAACGAAGTTTCAGCACAAGAAATGAATTTTATTCCAACGAGTAAATAAACCAGGAATTTCGAATAAAAATCGCCCTGCAAAGTGAAATCCAGCCTCTCATCTCTTAATTTAATTAAATGAAAATTTAATCAGTCCCCGATTAGATTTACTTCTTTGACTTGGACTCCAGGTAAAACGCGACTAGTTTCAATCAAATTAAGCAGCTCTAAAACAAGTTGGCCCAATTAAGTTAATTAAAACTCCTAATTGTTGTTTCAGCATTTCAAGCAGTTGGAAGAGCTGCACATCAGCAACTCGAATGTGAATCAGATCAGCATGCACGCGTTCTGGGGCCTGCCCAGCCTCCAGGTGCTCAGTCTGAGCCTGAACAACATCAGTGCAGTGTTCGATCACAATTTCCGCGGTTTGGCCAATCTAGTGGAGCTCAATCTGGACGACAATCGGTTGGTGGCAATTCAAAGTGGCTCGTTCAAACATCTGACTGAGCTGCACGTGCTGAGCATGCAGAGGAACAAATTACGCGAACTCATGCCCAAAGCTTTTCTGAAGCTGGCCAAGTTGCACACGCTGAAAATCAGCGGGAATCAGTTCGAGGAACTGGATCCGGAGGCTTTCAAAGACATTCCGGTAAGTTTGGCCTAATTGTGCGTTCTTTTCTGTCTGTAAAGCAATTAGACACACAAACCTCTTAGGCAATTGAATAAACCTGCAAAGTAACAGGGCTTGTGTTAAATTGCTCGGCAGTTTTAGGTATGCAGCTCCCGTTAGGTATTGCACTGAACATCTTGGGCAACTTTTCGAATTTAATTATATGTCTGGAAAACGTTCTCTGGGATTTCGTGACTGTCGTAATATTCTAGTTGAAAAGGAACTAACTAACAGACTTCAGTTTCCGTATATTACGCTGAATCAATTTTCCAAGTAGACGCATTCAAGCGAACATTGTTGAATCGGCTCTGGGAATGTTGGTAACAATCACGTTTATTGTGAGCGTTTGGAAATTTCCCCTAGAAACAGTCCAACGGGGACTCAGATCTTGGCATAAACGCCTATCACATGATTAGGATTTTAAATTTTTCCATATTCAAATAATTCCAAACATGTATATTCAGGTTTCTCAGCACGCATGCATCTAATGTTTGAGATTATGCAGAAATACCGAATCCATTATAAGGGCCCCTCTAAAAAGCGATTATCCTGATCCTTTTCCTTCCCCTTAAGCGTAAAATAGCGACGCAAGAACTCGATCCGCATCCGGAGCCAAATTAAAAACAAACACTAAAAAATAACGACACATTTATGTTCGCAAAGGATTTAATCAACAACAAACGACGAGTATGTTTAATTATATTGACGTAACGTTTGGAATGCAGATGGCAAGTTTACAAGTGCTCTAGATTTTTCTTTGACTATTGATCAGATTGCTTTGGAGAAAAACCTGCCTCACTCTACTAGGGTGTATTTTGAACATTAGCCAAATTTAATCTTCTGTCTAGTCTGTTGCTGGCAAAATACTTTTAACTCCTTAAACCGCCTTTACGCTCTACTTTTCAGTTCCTCTTTACCATCTTCGTGCAAAAATAATGCATCCTGATAATCCCCAGTAATTAAAATTGCCATTTCAAGAGGTAAAACAATGACAGTTGTAACGAAAATGTATAAACCAAATTGAATTTTCCGCAAGAAAGTCTGTGAACAGTTTTAGACAATCTTAATCACTCTGTCTAGGCAAAATCTCGCGACAAAAACACTGCCTGTTTCGTCTTACTCCAATTACTTCATCAGGCTTATCAAATTGAGAAGTTTCGCTGGCCCAAAACAACGTCCTGATTTTATTATTAAACGAAGCGGAAAGGTATTTTTCTTGCAAACTGGTATAATTCAGCAGCGCCACTTTTATTTCAGACGCGTCCCGACAGATAAAGGAAACAAATTGGTACTGAAATTATTTCCATTACGGTTTGGTTTTTTTTCCTATACAAAACGCCCCGAGTGTATTTATCAAATGCCGCACAGTGGCGGAGGAATGTGCAAGAAACTATTTCAATAACACACCGGACTAATAAAATGTTAATAAATCCGGCGGCTTTAAATTCGTTCGCGCTTAAGCCGATGGAAATCTGTTTTTAAACCGCATTGACCGCTCAAATACCCCAATTTTGCCTTCTCTTGCTCGGTCGGAATTAGTCAATTTTTGAATAGGAAAACGAAACCGCTTAACCGATTTCTGGCAAGAAAAAATCGATCATGGTTTTGAAATTTTTTATAGACGAACGTATCAATTGGATGAAATTTGCCCAATTTCGATAGAATTCAGGTCATACATGTATTTGCGTAATTTGCTGCTTGTAAAGTCAATTTTGCGACTTAAAATCGATTATAAAGGTTTGGTCAAGATGAAATTCATTCCACATTGTGTCACTTCTGAGTTATAAGCTTTTTTCAAAATTTGAACAATGTTAATGCGAGTTTTCCACTTGGGCTTCTACACATTGAACGTGAAAATGTTCCTACTAAATAAATCGTGTCGCTAATCGGTGCGCTTTGAATAAATTCTATCAATCTAAAAACAAACTGAAGAAAACGTATTTTTTCAATTTGTTAAACTTGTTCTTAGTGCAGAAGTCTGAGCCGAAAAAGTTCCAAAAATACTTGGGAATTGCGTTGTAATAAACAATGAAGATAGTGCGAACCTCGCAAGGAAACTCGACCAGTCGAACCTACCAACTTCTGAAATAATAAGTTCATTTGGGCTACGCGATCGTGCTCTATGCGCTCCTTTGGACACCCGCGCAACACCCCGCTTCCCTCTTGCCCAAACTTCCCCAGGCCTTTGGCAAACAATTTGAGCACATTTTTGATTCTTTCGCTTTCGACCTACGAGCCAACATGCCTAATTTCGGAAACCGTTTTCAACTAAAGATGGCACTTTCCGACAATTCAGGTTGTCGTGATGATTTATTTGGAAAATTAAATATTTTATCTGTTGGGTTGTTTGAGTTTTCGTAGTAATTGATTTAATTTAATTGTAATTTAATTAATTTAGTCCCTTTTCGCTCTGTTAATGTTGGAAGTTGACCAAAAATCGTCAAGATGAAACCTTTTTTTGATAGAATATTTCAGTCAATCCTCTGGGAGTAATTCGCAGAAATTAATTATAAAATCTGAGCAGTCAATGTCTAAATTTTCCCGGAAAAATCACAATGTTTTAAAACTATTTTACACGCTAAATTAAAGCTTTTCATCGTAAGCCGCTACCAGTGCGCCTGATAGTCGACTCACAAACTCTCTGCTTAATCCCACTCGAAGGACCAAAATTCTGATAAAACGCCCGACTTTTGTTGATATTCAATTTGTTACTCATCAGTTTCTCAAGAGATTTGCCTCCTGTTAATATATTTGCTTTGGACCCATTTTCGACCTATTAGGCTGGGGAGCGGCCCTTTTGCACGGTGAAAGGATGTATTGAAACCAGCGTTGATAAACTATTAGCCGAAAAGTTTCCAATGTTATTTGTTGCCGCGACAAGTGAATTGTTCCGATTTTGCAACAGTCGAGCAGTTCTCAAAAGTTGGCAACTTATGAGCGAGTTTGCTGAGTTTTATGGCTTCAAGCAGAATAAGTCGGCATTTGCAAAGTTTGGCCGTGCACTATTTATCGTCTATTAGAGCGCAAAAAAGTTGACAGTTCACACATTCGTCGACAAGTTAAAAATGCTTCGGTTGCGAATTTTCCGCCCCGCCCCCATCGAAAGATCCCCCCTAAATAAAATGCTTTCGGTAATAAATTCCCATTCAGTGGTTGTCTAATTTTGGTGCAGTTTCAGCTGGCAACCGTTCGCATATTTTATTCCGGGCGATTTTTTTTTGTTTGCTGGTCTGGAACACGCCATTTGGAAGAACTGACTCAATTGCCCATTGTGGTAAACGGAAATTTAGTTCCGTGGGTTTTCCAATTATTAGAAATGCACCTGCTGCGCTTCCAATAACTTTATTAAATCCGATAGGGACTTATTAGTCCGGCCTGCATGCGAGCAGGATAATCGAAAAACTGACGTTGGTTATAGTTTCCCGATCGGGTTTTCATTTTTCTGCTAATCCGATTAGTTCTACTTCTACTGCATTGCATTCCTTTGCAAAAGGGCATTGTCCAATAAAAGGGCAAAATGCTTTCAAATATGTTGTAAAACGTTATTTTCTGCTGTTGTTATTTCGTTGAAAGTAGCAGGATGTTGGCACCCTGAAGATGGCAGCCACAAAACCCGAAAAACTGGCTGGTTTCCAGAACTTTGTTAATTTGCTCGCTTCCACACACATCTCGAACATTAAGTTAAACCCATGTAGAAAATAAATTTTCCGTAAACCGTATTAATAACTGCGATCGAGTTATTTATCGGGCAAAAAGTCGTTGCTGTACGACGTAAATTCAGCTCTGGAACTGGAGTTACCAGTAACTCATCTTGTTGTATCGGGGTTTGATAATAAACGCTCGCTAGGAACAAATTAAAGCAATATGGGGGATCATAACGGGGTATTTGAATTAATTTTCGCCAAACCTCGATTACAACCACACTGGTCGATATCGGTTAGGAGTCGATGGAAAATTGCCGTGCGAGAGATTGCAAAATCGACCAGTAATAGTAATATCTACAGGTAAATTGCGGGGTTTATTTGGGCGTTGGTGCATGAGTTGGGAAAATGCTGCTCACTTGGCAACTTTCTCACAAACTGTTGTCACAATCCTCTCAGATAATCCGCGTGTACTATTTGGAAAAGCAGAATGGAGAATCGATTCGACTCAAATGGGAAGAACCGCGTTTCATCTAATTTATGTATCGGGAAATAGGGGCGCCGCACAGTCTCGAATTTTTGTTCATCCAGCAAACGAAGCGAGACGGAATCGAGGAGGTTTAAATTCAGTTCATCAAACGTATTGGTAAAGCAAAGGGAGGAAATGTGAGAAAATGAAACGAGATTTAGTAGGAAGCTGGTTGACTGACCAGGTTGCCGTTCCTGTTACATTTCCGGCTGGCTAATAAATCCAAAAAGATCGCTTTGAGCTGGAAACAATGCCCTTGCACAAATCAGGATCATATTGGCGCTTGCGAGCTGCTAGATGGGAGTTTGTTAGCAAAAGCAATGGAATGGGGGAATTAATGGAATTTTTGTGGCACTTTCGGATAAGATGGCAGAATTAGATTCTTCGGCGTGAAAACTGTGTGAAAATTTCAGGGGTCTGTTTCAAGTGCACTGACTAAATGTGCGCGTGAACCCACTGAAGTTATTGAAAGTCCAAATCAAAATAGTCATTTATTGTCTTTATACAGGGTTATTCATGATATACGGCACGGAAGTTTGCGGCTAAACCGTTTGATTTTTAAAAAGTATTATTCTATGAGTTGTCCGACCCCTAGCGAGCGCACATTTTAAAAATATTTTCGTAATGTACAGGTGTATATTATTGCATTCTTGGATTCGCTGAACGAAATAAGTGTCTGTTTTAATAAGGTTTATAACACCTAAATCTTAAGGTTTTTTAAATAATACGAATTTAATCTAATTTTCACGTGTCAAATACTTTAGAA
>NW_026018508.1:16678750-16681740 GCF_020466585.1 Dendroctonus ponderosae
ATTTGGAATTGAAACACAGTCAGGAAAGTATATACAATGAAAGTTATTGAAAGTCTCTATATGTTTTTCCCAGAAAGGTTCCTCCGATCATATTCACAATACTATGCACATGGGCACCAAACAAAATATTTTCGGCATTTTAAATATAGTTTTTTACGAAGCAACACTCCAAATCCGCCGTTGACTATAAGCTATTTCCAATCAACCAGTCGATTTCAATCAACTATCGGAAGAAAAACCCCCGACTCTATTAACCGGAAACAAATTATTAGATTCGGCAGATGGATAATCAATTAGTTTGCAGATATCGCACAATAATTCTCGTTTTTCTCCGGGATTTCCGAAAGAAAACCAATTTATGAAATGGCCATTGCAGCACCGGCAGCAATGGGAAACTGCGCCGAATTTCGACAGGTGCATGAGAATTTATGAGGCAAAATATTTTAAAAGGCATTCTAATCGAGCTTATTGGCTCTCCCGTAAATTATGATGCAATATATCGCAAAGTTTTGGTCCGAAAGGCGATTTTGCCTGCCGGCCCGCGCTCAAAATACATCAGTTGGGCAAGTGTCTGAAGGGCTTGAGTTTCCCCATTTATTTCATTGCTGTCTTTGATAAATAAAAACTCAATTCAAATACCGAGAGAAGTTAAAAAATGCAAATTTGGGAGTTCAACTTCCTTTAAAATGCCGCGACTATTCCATTTCCGCTCCACCAGCAGATACTTAAGGAAGTCTATTATTAATTGATTAGACTTAATTTCGTACCTTTCCCCGTCTACTTAAGGGATTACAGGGGCTTATTTCATCGGTGGATTATAAAAGTTTCTCGGAAAATCCGGCGAATTCATTAGGATGCCTTTTAAAACCTTACTTAACGTCCCCGGAAATATTTAAAGTGGCTCTAATTGGAAATGGGCAGTTGTTGCTTGGTGCCGACACTATGAAAATCCCCCTGGAATGAAGAGCGGAGAAACTCGCCTGCATGGAACTATTCAATATGCTATCAGTTACAAATAGTCTTCGGGGCTTATCGCTCAAACTTGGAGAAAACGCAATGATTTAGTATTGGAGTTCAGTTGCACTTTGCCGAGTTTATCCTGCAAGAAACTGGCGAACTGCGAATAACAAATGGCTCGTCTGATAAGGCGATTTCTCTGGAAGCAGATGGGAAAAACCAACATTAGTTACTCAACCTGCTAACTAACAATTATTTATTAAATCTTGCATTTTGGGTCTGAAGTTTCTTGTGTTGGTTGTCTCTAGTTACCTTTCAAGAGCATGGGCGTGGCAGGCATCTTCAGAGAGGGTTGCCTGAAGCAAAGAAACTTCTTCAATCCAGTGCTCCTCTAAAATGCCGAAAACTCGTCAGTTTCAAGCAATGGCCGCGAAAGAAACCGTTTGGAGCTTTAAGTTGAATCTGCGATCGATTGATCAGTTTAGTAGTTTAATGAGGCGCTCATTAGCCCAGCCAGATTCATGGCCTAGTTTCTCCAATCAAATCCGGCAGATATTCGGGAACAGAAACTCGGGAAGCTTAGGGAACCGCACACATTGGAAACTGCCAATACATATCGAAATGATGCTCAGATAATTGGTGTTGCAACAGATGCTTGTCCACTGGGCCAAGAAAACTGAACTGAAATGCGATATTTTCAGTTGGTCTAATTAATGAAAGAGAGTTTCATCAGGCGTTTCGTTTATATCTGCGGCAAGCATTCTGCAGGGCCCGAGAGCACCAGTTTACGTGACACTTTAAGTTGATGTTTTAGAGGATTTCTAATCTGGTTTCAACATTCGAGCCTTAAGTAGCCGTTTAAGTAGATGGAAGGGAGAATTATCCATTTATTTTGGGTAGAAAAGGTCTGAACTATCATCTACTGGATCGTTAGATAATAGTGAATCTCGCTGTGAATTTTTTCCGATGTAGGACATGTTTTGATGGAGAAACCGTTGATCAAAAACCATCAGAACTTTTTATTTGGTTGCTCCAACCAACTGATTTGTTTTGTTGAACTTTGTAAAATCTTATAAACTATATAAAATCTGGACTCCGAAATTAAAGCCGAGTTTAAAGATTGTTATCGATAATAAATTATGAAAGACATTTTTCTAGGGAAAAAACAATCTGCCAGATCGTGGGGTCTACATAGATTATGAGATGTTTAAAGAAAAAATATCTGGGGTGAACTGGAGCGAAATCGTTAGTTGTTTCTACTCCAATGAAGCGACTAATAAATTTATAAATGTTTTTGTTGATGTAGAAAAATCAGCTACAATAGTAAGTAAAATTAAGTTTAAAAAGAATAAAAAAATTAAAGATTGGATTAGAGATGGGTTGATCAATTCCATTAAACATAGAGATAAGTTAAAGAGAGCACTTTTAAGAAATTATACTTCTGCATTAGAAGCTAAATACAAACACTACAGAAACTTTTCAAATAAACTCTTAAAACAACAAAAATATCACTATTATAAAAATCAAATAGAAAACAACCAAAACAACCTAAAAAAAATATATAAAATAATTAATGATGCTACCAATCTTAACGATAACAAAAAATAAACAAATTTCTCCATAAATGACACCAATAACACCGCTTTTGACTAGAGGTCTTTGACTACCCTTTGAGGAATATTTCCAGATTTATTCAAAAAGTCCTTAATAGTTCCAGAACACAAATCAGGCTCGAAAAAGCTCATAGAAAATTAGAGACCAATTAGTTTAATTAATAAATTTGCAAAGCTGTTAGAAAAGTGTTTAAAGGACAGACTGGTCAACTTTTTTTAAACATTTAAAATCCTGCCGGACAAACAATTTGGGTTTGTTGAGAATTGCAGTACGGCTGATGCCATGTGCTTCCTGACATCTGAGATTATTAATAACCTGAATGGAAGCAGAAAATGCTTGGCTATTTTCCTGGACCTCTCAAAGGCCTTTGACACTGTTCCTCATGATCAATTGATTAGTTCTTTGAGACAATATGGTGT
>NW_026018508.1:16682739-16685492 GCF_020466585.1 Dendroctonus ponderosae
CAAATAATTTTCTGTTTACACATATATTTTTGATAAATTTTGAATTTGAATTTTAATTTTGATAGACACTTAAGTATAAGGAAATGTAATTTCGAACAGTCCTTTTGAAATCAAGTACTCTTTAACTTCTGAAAACCAGTTTCTGAGTTGCAACTCACTAACATTCTCTCTTGCAGACGTCAAATTTTGGGCTACTCTTGGTGATATTTCCGAATGCCAGAAACAACTTGAACCATTTATCACCTGGGCCATTATTTTTGAATGCAGTCTCTTGTTTTTTTCCAGTAATTATTCTTTCCACGCTGTCCAACAACATAGTCTTTGTTATCGGAAAATGTCTCTGTTGAAGTAAAATAATCCATTGAACCAAAAATGTCTCCTCTTGATCTGTCAGAATGGTTGAGGGACCCATCTTACAAACTTTTGGCGATTTTCCGCTCGATTTATATAATAAAGTTGTACGAGGAATTCCAGTTTGCCTCGCTACGGCAGCAACTATCTGTTGAAGAGCGTGAGCCATTTCTTCAGGATTATAATTTTTCCTGGGTGCCATATTCCAAATACAAATAAAATCCAGTTATTGACACTCTTTGAACCAGTTATTGACACCCCTGACGAACACTGGATTGGGTCATTTATTACATATAAAATTTAGACTGGCAAAATGGGCGAGGCTCTTATACCTCCAAAACAACAAGCGTTTGATAATAACATCCCATTCCAATCTTCCACATGGAAGTGTCAATTACTGGAATATAATTAATTTTCTAATCCAGTGATTGACATGGCAATATGGCGGGTCAGAAAATATTGAAGTTATACTTTGAGCAGAGTATGCGATCTAACGATTCATATCAGAACTCTCAACACAAAAAGCAACATCCCCTTATGAAAAGCACAAAAGTTGTAAACTTAAACATACCGTAATTACCTTATTCTATCTGCTTCCAGAAGCTGTTTGTAGTCGCCTGATAGTGCGCCACCTTACTAACTAGTATAATTTATTGGAAGGAATGGCGGCTATACCAACAATAGTAGCGGAAAATTCGAAATAATATGGGACAGTTACCTTGAAAATTGATTATATATGAAAGGGTGTCAATTACTGGCAGAGTGTCGAAGACTGGGCAGTTTAGCTTACAAGGAAATGTCGCAAGTACCCATTTGCATCCACTTCCTCTTTAAACTCTCCAACCAAAAAATATATATATATATATTCTGTTTTAGGAGCTGCGTACTTTGGAATGCCGGCACTGCGGCCTGCCACGCATCAACACCCAAATCTACCACTTGTTGCCTTACTTGACGCACCTCGATCTGGGATACAACGCCATCCAGTTCCTCTACCACGACGAGTTTCAGGATCTTCGCCGGTTGCACAGCCTGAAGCTGGATGGGAATTTGTTTCCGGTCATCCTGGAGAACACGTTCGTGCATCAGCAGCAGCTGAAATATTTGAGTCTGGCCTGGAACTGGATCGCCAAGATACCGGAAACCGCTCTAAAGAACCTGACCAGCCTGATCGAGCTGGATCTCAGCTACAATAAGCTCTACAAGCTGGACAGCGTGGCCTTTTCCCATGTGGCCGCCACTCTTCAGAAGCTGGACATCAGCGGGAATAAATTCAAGCTGGACGTTATCAAGCCTGTCCTGGACACAGTCGCTGGCGTTTGGGACTTGGGCTTGGCGCAAATGCAGATCGGAAGTTTGCCAGCAAGTTTTTTCCCTGAGAGAATCCGCAGGTTGAACCTATCCAGGAACAACATTACCCGCATATTGCCGGACATGTTCCCCAGACAACTGGAGCTTCTGGATTTAAGCAGCAACAAGCTCAAGGGCCTCAATGCTAGCGCTGTGCTCTTTTTGCAAACTCTCGAAGTGGTGAACATTCACCACAACCCATGGACGTGTGAACTGTGTCACATCAGCGACATTTACTTCCACGCGAACAAAACGAACTTGTTCACAAACGCAACCTGTGCCTTTCCCAGTGCTCTAAAAGGGAAACCGTTAGTTAAGCTCAACCTAGAAGAAATTCCTCCGTGCGGAGGCATCGAGTATACGGAGGAGGACTTTGAGGCCACCAGCAAGCGCGGTCTGTTCATCGGGTTCTTGTGCATCGTCACATTCGCAGTGTCTTCGGTGATTTTTGTGGTGTGTTCGTGTGTGAAGCGACACAACCAGAATGCGGCCCGAAGGGACAAACGGACTGCGGAATGTCCGGAGAACAGTATCGATCATTCGGCCGTGTTCAGCAAGAGTCCGATCAGTTTCCAGTTTCCATTGGATTTAATGGAAAGGAAACTGTCCGTTGCCACTATCGGGGACATAAAACGTGACGAACGCCAAGGAATGTCGAATGGATCGGTTGTGACTGGTCTTTGAGTTCTCTGTACTATATCTATATATTTTATCAGTGTTTGTTGGAAGGGCAAGAAAAGAGCATGTGAAGTGTTTGAAAAATGAGAAGTTTTTCATTTTTGAATCAACGATGCTTGAATGGAATAAATCAGTAATACGGAAAGTGTGAGCACGTAGGAAGATTTTCATTTGAACCAACACACATGGGCGACTCTGCATCTCTAAACTGTTGTTTGCAAAGCGAACACGGCAGGGTTTGATAGAGTATCGAAATATGAGTTTGCACTGTAATCAAAACTTGGGGAAAATAGTGGGTGTTAAAGTGGAAAAAGGCTTCGAAAAATCAAATTTATTAATTAATTAAGGGAAATTTGGGGGCAATAACTGCGAAT
>NW_026018508.1:16686491-16707585 GCF_020466585.1 Dendroctonus ponderosae
ACTAAATCAAAATAATTGTGTTGCTTCATGTTCATTTAATTTAAGTCATACATGGTTGCCTATGCTAAAATCTGAAGTAGACCAGAGAAACATACGCCCAAATTAAATTTACACTAAAATTATTAATTAACATTACCTTTACTAATTTAAAGTCGCATAACTGACAATTTGCACAGACGCATTATCAGAGCGAATTTTCATATACTGTGTTATCCTACTATTGTTACACAATTTATTAACATACTCTTTTTTATGTTCATTTAGGTTCTTTTGATAACGATAGCAGAAAATAGCTATCGAAACTTCAAGGTAATTTATCAAATTAATTTCTCTACTAATTGGAATTTTCTCTTCCAGCTTGAGCCTAAGTGTGTCGCAGGATACCCTCTAGGTGATAGTTCTTGATTAGTTTTTGATAAATAATTCTTTCTTATTGCGAAATAAGAGCACTATTTATCAATCCCAAGGATGGGTGTTTTTATTTTTATTATCTTTGGGCGGTTTCTCAGGAAAATTGCCATCACCTTTTCTCTCTGTCTACGGGGAAAATACACTTTTTGTTCGACTAGCTGGGATTTTGAAAAATCCTGCAGTTGGAGACCAAAGCAATATAAACGCGCCAATTGTAAATACAGAAATATATAATTTATTGTGCTGTTGAATCAAGCAAATTTCTATAGCAAGCTATAACTGTTGTTGCGGTGGAAACTCAAAAAAACCAAGGAAATAAATTCCGAACAAAAAGGGAAATTGCACAGTGAGTTTTCTTCATTTCCAGATTATATAAATGTATTAAATTCTTCTCACGTTCACTGTAGGGGGCACCCTAAGCCCATGATACTTGGGATCGAGTTACTTGGGGTTGTATTTAGCAACAACCCTTGTTTTTATCCATGTTTTTAAATATTCAGCTATAATGTGCCTTCATTATAATTAAATGTGTTTTTGGAGTTTCAAATTTGTTTTCGCAGTCTGGAGGAATGTGTGTGAAATGTGAATTCTTGATGGTGTTCTCAAATTATCTGATGTATTTTATGAAACTCGTCGGCCAAAGTGACCAAATGTTAGCATTTAAAGTTATAGTCGACTCTCCAACTTAATGCTGTAGCTGTAAAAGCTTACAATCGGTAAGAAGTTGATTGTTTTTCTCGCACTTGATACGTTTTTGACCTACTGTACATAAGTAAATATCGACACTAATTTCAACATATCTTAGATAAAACGTGATCTATTAAGGTAAGTTCCTGTGTAAATGGCTATTGTTTTCTATCTGTACATTGTCACAAATTTAATATGTTAATAAAGATTGTTTAATTTTTTATTCTGCAGTGTTTTTATCCGATTGGCAATAAATCGACGATCGAACTGCTAATTCGATTCATTCGTTTGCTTCCAGCTGGTAAACAGCCAATTTTGAATCTATTTCGTCCTGATTACGTACATTTTAAATTCAAGAGTTCGAGTTAGAGCGGGAATCAAACGGTTTGATAGAGTCGCCCGGGGGAATCCTTTGAACCTATAAATTTGTATTAGCCGATGACAAGGTTTGCGCTTTGAAACTAAACAGGATTTCTGTTTTATTATCGATTGATTTATTAAAGGTTTACGGCACAATTACAATGGGGATTTTGCCTTAAATCGAAAGACCCAAAAAGACCACTTTTCACCTTCAAAACCCTGGATGTTCTTGCGAAAACAAGCTGGATGGCAGCAAAAGTAAATTGATTATCATCCAAATTAATGTTGGATTAATATTTAGCAGCCGAGTAAAGCTCAATATTTGTATCGGAAAATTAGCATTAACAGGCAATTTGACACGCACGCCTCAGGCTGAGATTATATTAACTATTGGTACACAAACATCCCGATAAAGTTGTTTAATTTTGCATAATCATCCACATATAGAGACACTGTGGAAATTATATTTATCTCGCCTGGGGTTCAAGGGGTCGCAGAAAATTTTCATCATTCAATCAAAATCCGTTATATTTGGCTGGTGATTTTGCGTTTCTGAGCCAGACAAACACGACTATTTTCTGCATCTGCAGGGTTTACCTTTTTGCTTACAGGAGACCGGAAATAGTGAGCATTTTTTATAGATTATGGTAAGTAACTTATACAGGACAATGTAAGAGAATTTTGGTTGAATCTGAACAGAGCCTTGTGTGGACACAAAAAATTACCAGAACTCCGAATGCGGTAGTTGGAAGCAATTGTTTTCTAAGTTGATGCAAAGTCCTATTTTTATATTCTCGTGCTCTTTGCAACTGATATTTTTCAGCAAAATCTTGCTTTGTTTGACCATCAAAAGCAGCCCACAACCACTCAATTTTCGCTGATTTGATTCCTTTAAAAGGGAAAAAACTTCGACGTCTGCCTGAAAGTTGCAACGATATCTCCCAACAGCATTTTAAGTTGTAATATTATGTATAAAGTTTTTAGTCGCTACTGCCTGTATACATTTCAGCTGGAAAGTTTTGATAAAGGTAAACAGAATTCGAGTAAATATACCTACTGAAGTTGGCGTTGTGTCGCTTTTTGGTCCGCATTCATTCGCATTTGTTTTTCTTTCGGAAATCTTATTTGCATGAGGGATGAAATATAAGGAAGTTGGCTTTGATACTTGTGTACTTGTGCAATACCAAGCGAATAATACACGCTTTAAGAAACATCTACTGATGAAAGCGACATTTATTTGCTGAAAGTTGACAAATTTTCTACTACTAAATCCACCAGCTTAAAAGTTGCTCATTACACCTAGTGGAAACTGGTGGAAAAGCACTAGATGTTTCGAAAAAAAATACTAGGGAAAGTTGTTAACAAAAGACAAATCCATGCGGTGAGCACATAGATATTCAACTTGGAACGCCTAGGGGATGAAAACCAGAAAATGAGTGAAAATGATTATTATTCAAACAATGTATGTTTCCAAGAATAATTCTTCAACAAACTTTGTATTTTATTCGATAGTAATTCACCGTAATAAAACGGGCTTGGAAATCCCGAACGGTTTCCAGAGAGAATTTGGCAAAATAAAAATACTCCAACGAGTCGTTGTGCCTGTGTACGGCCGAAAATGTGTCAAATAAATCGGGAAAATGGAAAAACACATGGATAAGTGCCAGAAACATTAAGTTGCCACAGTTTACCGCTCCAGAAAATCGCAGTCTTAAATCCCGACGGGAATCAGCCGCGGTTGCGACTTGAGGGCTAGATTTTCAAAGATTTCGTCCGTGCTAAGTATAACCGGCAGGTTCAAACGTTAACAAAAATTGCTAAAATTTGCGATTTAAATGTTCAAAAACGAGCTTGATGCAGATTTTTCTTAGCAGTAGGCATTTGGTTTTCATCGCAATAGATACTTAAAGAGTGAGTTTGAGAAAGTTTACATATGAAACGTAACTTCAAAACGGCAAAACTACGCAAACAAAACTAGTCATTTTTTAGTCCACCTTGCAAAATTGCACTTTCAACTTGAATTTCTTCAAATTTCCGTAAGCCTTCGAGTGCCTCGGTTGATTTTCTTCATAAGCTGAATGTACTTGTATATTCTTAAACCTATTTTGCTTTAACGTGAATTTTCCATATAAGTTCTGATATAAAGTTCGTCTTGATGTCATCAGATAAGAATGAAAAAAATAACGCGGCTAACGTGGATTTAAAGTTCATTTTTCTTCGCCGTAATAAACCGCAATTCCATGCTGATGAGCGGCAAAGGTTGAGGGTTTTTTGGAAGCCACTCCATATTTCATTGCGATCGTTCCATTCAGCGATATTATAAGCCATCTCAACCGGAAAAGGGTATTTTCATAGCTGCGCCATTTGGAAATATGCACGAATGAATAATATTATATTTTAGGTAATTTACCTATTCGCGTGGATGTGCATGCTTCTTTTCAATGATGGCAGCCATTCAGGCTGGTTATGTAATAAAGAAGCACAACTTCATTCAATTTGGTGAAAGACACTGGAATTAAACATTTATATGTTCGGGTCGGGCGGTTTTCTTTGAGGCTGTTGCTGTTTTTGCGCTTAAAATGAAATATGCAACATGGAAATGTTTTACCCTCTGGTTTTTTGATCATTATTTAACAGACAGAATAATGTGATTTTTTTGTTTGGTGCATTGGACAATTTTTTATATGTGAAGCTCCTAATAGAAGAGTTTTAAATTCTAGTAAGATCATTAATGAAATCAAAATTTCAATAATTTATGAAAATATCTTCTGAGCGCGCTGAGCAAATCCTGCAATAATCCGATGGCTAAACCGATGGGAGAAATTGAAAAAATTTAATTGGCTGAGCGACAAACGAAATATATTGGGTTCGAATTGGTATTCCATAATAATGCATTTTGCCGGAAATCGAACACCGATAAAAGGGATATTAAATTTTCAACGCTCTACTATTAAATATTTCGAATATGGCACAAATAATGCCCAGCCAGTGAGAGCATTTAAAATCGTTCTTGAAATGTTTCCTGCATTATGGCAATTCTTCAGGCTTGGCTTACATACCTCTCGTTTTCCTGCAGATTTGTCCATGTTTTAACCTGAAAAATCTAGATTCCCAGATTTATTAAAAAATGCAGATTTCAGACGATTTTTGTGGTTGATGATCAACATTGAGAACTTTTGAACATACAATTTATTTGTGACTTACTTAGATGTGATGATATTCTTATCTTTCCTGGGTCTCAGTCAAAGTGTGAAGTGAAAATTTTGAAACATCGTTTATTTCATTACGTTTCGGCGAGACAACGGCGCCATCATCAGATTTAAAATTTACACAAACTCATGATTGGTAAAAATCAACGTCCTTTTAGGTCTTTGCCCTCAAAGTTTTCAAGAAGGCAAAGACCTAAAAGGACGTTGATTTTTACCAATCATGAGTTTGTGTAAATTTTAAATCTGATGATGGCGCCGTTGTCTACCGAAACGTAATGAAATAAACGATGTTTCAAAATTTTCACTTCACACTTTGACTGAGACCCAGGAAAGATAAGAATATCATAACAAGTACACGCAGTCAGAAAAATAAATCAGAATTACTTAGGTGTATAAAATTAACAATTGTGTCTTTCCTACAGGATAAAGAAAGCCTTGGTTTATTTATTGATTTAATATGATGCCATTTGAGCTACTGGTTCCTTCATACTAAATTTGTAAACTTTGAAATTTTTTGAGGTTTTTGAGTCGTCCTTCATGCTCTTCTGAAGCCGATTTCTAAACAACTAGCTTATCAATGAGAATGACGGTTTTACTATTTTGCGAACAAAGCCACTATTTTTAAGCCTTTTGAATATGGTTCCATTTAACTCACTGGTCCCTTCGCAAATAATTTTTAAACTTTTTCTTCGCGGTTTTTCAGTTTTACATCCTGTCCTTCTGAAGCCGGTTTCTGCATATTCGGCTCAGATGCCGGAATAAAATTGGTTTGGGTCTGGTGCGAATATGGTTCCATTCGAACTGCTAGTTTTTTCACAAATAATTATTAGAAAATAGATTTTTTGCGCGAATTTTTTCAATTGAATTATGCTCTTCTAAAGTTAGTTTCTGAGCAAGCAATTATTTTCTGTTAACATTATTATTCCACAAAAAAAGCACATATTCATGTATTCAGTGTGAATTTTTTTTATCAGATGGGTTCTTTCATAATACATTTTTAAGTTTGCAGTTTTTAAATTTTGCTGGATGTTCCGCATTTACTTTCTGAATAACGAGCTCAGATGCGAGAATACGGTTTTCAGCACGGAATAAAGCGAGAATCAGTTCAAGAGTTGTCTAAATTTTGTTCACTTTCAGACACAAGTTCTTTCGCAATGATATTTTGAGCCTTGGGAAGAGTTGATGCGTATTTTCAGTTTCACATCTTGGTCTTCTGAAGCCAGTTTCGGACAAACCGGTGCAGATATCGGAATGCCTGTTTTCATACTGAAGAAGAGGAGTGTCGATTTAAATGTGGTGTAAATTTGCTTTTGTTTGAGCAAATGCTTGTTTAATAATACATTTTTACAACTGGAAAAGTTCGCGCGGTTTTGAATGTTTGACTCATGCTCTGCTGAAGATAGTTTCCGAACAACCAGCTCAGACATCGGCTCAGAATGCGGCTTTAAGCACTGAATAACCAAAACCAAATATAAAGAACAAAATCAAAGCTTCCAAAATTATATGATTGAATTTCAGGATTAAATTAATATAAATAATAATAAAAAGCAATTGAAAGCGAAAAATACCCAATTTGTTATTCACACGCATAAAAGTGAATTGCAAACAGCCAATCGTGTGCTTTTTCCACTTGGCTGAAACTTAATGTTGACTGCTTTACATATGAACAAATGGGGTGCGCTTATTTGCATGAACAATGTATTTTATTGTATATTAGGGCTGGTTTTCGTTATTCGAAAGCGCAGGCCGTAAATTATCGCGTTCTGATGGGATTAAAAACGGCCAAAAGCGAATTTAAAACGTAAAGTTGAGAACAGACACTCCAATTTTCAGACACACTCCATAAACTCTAATTTCCTTAGTTCGCATCTCGGGTGAAAAACGTAATACGATACATGCCAGTTCTGTTTGCTCGTGTGTACTGCAGTAATAAAACGAGAATGTCACTCGAAATAATATATCTGTTTTACTACGGCCATCATTTGTGTTTTTGATGGGAATGGCTGGCCCGAAACTCAGTTCACTGGATATGGCCGAACCTTCGGGTTGAAACTTTCAGTTTCTGGAACAACATTTTTTTTATGGGGCTTTTATTTTCGGTTATGAATCCGAATATTGCCTATCGGGGGTATATAAAGGAACGGCGCTCAATACCCGGACAGTGACCCAGAAAAATCCCCTTTCGATGTGAAAAGGATTTGTAATCATTTATCCACTACGGAGAGACTTAATTCAAAAATACACATATTGCTTCTTTGGAAAATTCGTTGCCTGTTTCCCTTGTTTCATCAGCTTTTCATCAAGTGAATCTCCGTGCAGTTAACGTGCTCCAGATTTTATTAGAAGAGATTTTCTTGTCTCCATAACTCTAACGCAACCAGCCTCAGAACTCATTAATCTTTGTAGAGTGTTTTACAAGTGAATAAATTAATAATAGCCCTGACCGTCTAGACTATACGGGATTTATTTGCATTATTTATTACGCACGCAGTGAATAAAGGCTTCCCATTCCAATGGCATCGCACATAATCAAAAATTGCATTTTCCTTCCTGAACTAAATATTCCATTGTTATGATCTGAAATCGAATTTACAAAGCAGCCCATTTAAAATGCAGGCATTGCGCTGCAGCAAATCTCGTTTCTGGAATATGTAAAATATATTTAATTACAAGGTATGAAGTAATTAAAAAATTGAAAACTATCTCGCTGACGGGGCAGCAGAGAGAATCCAACTCCATTCGGTTATTTTCCATTTTATATTTAATTTCTGTCCGGTTTATGGACAGGCAAATTGTTCAAATATTTACATCGTTAATAAATAAACGTCCAAATATTGGATGGTGATTAATATCGAATTTTATTTAGCTCGCTTTTAGCGTGAATTGTTCAGTTTAGTTCAAATTGGTTATTGAATTTATTCAAAGTTCATTTAATCGAAATTCTTGCAATGTACAGTCGACGCACCCATTCAGCTGAAATTCAATAAAAACAATTTTTTTCAAGGCAAATTTTACATTAATTATCCGTGCTCACATTAACAATGAAAACGCCCACTCTTTTTTTAAATGGCTGGTAAACTAACACGAAACAAAAACAGAAAATGTGCAAGTGCAGCACAAATCAAACCACTTCTGAAGATGCTGGCCAGTCCATATAGTCATTATTAGTTTATTATAGAAAAATTGAATTTTAGTTTAGTACATGGACGAAATCAGTCCCCAGTTCTTTGCGTCGTGTTAATCACGTTCTTAAATGGAAAATATAGAATAATTTTAACCCGTAAGGAAAGTTTATAATTCGAAATGCATTTTAGTTGTGTCATCAAGAGTAGTGAGCCCTTGTAAGGACTAATGGACAGAAAATGGACGATGAGGCACCAGCTTGCAGAAAGCGGGTAAGAATGACTTCTAATCTATAAATTACTTAGTTTGAACTGAGTTTAGTTTGTCGAAAAGCAACTGAACTTTTTCCTCTTCTTTGCTTTGCTGATTTTCATTAGCATGGATTTGGATTTCCTGCTGTACTAAGCACATGACTTTATTACGTCTTTGTTATATTTATTCGACGAGAAACAACGAGAAAGTTTCTCGATATGGATTGGGTTTATCATTTTTTTTAAATTTATTCAGAGTAAAAATTACTCGACTAGTTCTTTTTCTGCTGTAAGTTGCCTTTTTGTATAAAATTGCGTCAAAAGAAGCATTGAAAAATATGAAGTCTTTTCCCATTTGTTTTATATTGCTATTTCACCTTTTGCTTCTGGCTTGCTCTTTAGTTACTTTCTTCTGGGAGTTTGCGAAATTATTTGTTCCAACGTCATGTTACTTTTTTGTTCTGCTTTTAACCTTCCGCTTTTGCTTTAAATGCAGCCAACTTCTTATTGTTCGTTTTGCCCTTTTTCAGTTTCTCCTCAAACTATCCCAACAGTTTTCTGTTCGTTTCGACCCAAACCATATTTTGTGCACTTTTGTTTAATAGCTATTTTTCCAGGATCTATTCTTTATTTTTTTGAGATTTAACTTTCAGTTATCTGTCCGTTCTTTGTTCTTTATTTTATTCATTTATATTACGGAAAATCTCCATCGGCTGCACTTTTGAAAACTTTTTCTTTAATATTTTGAAAAAAATTCGTTATGGTCTCTTAAATTTTCGCAATATCCCTGTTTATTAAATGGTGTGTTCAGCGTTTTTCTTTAATATTTTCCCCAATTTATGTGTTCTTGGCTGCTTCTTTCTCGATATCAATTTCAAAAGTCTATTTTAAGACTCTTGTTGAATGCTATTTTACTGTTTTTAAGAGGGACTCTAAAGGAATTTAAGGCGAAACAATGACCATATGATCAGTGCCCGCCACATCTAGTGCATTTAAAACTGTGAAAAACAGTGCAAGAAAATGACGAAATAAAAGTACAAAGACTAAAAATTTTGGTTAGCTGTTGACAAAATAATATCTGAATTAAAATACAAATCTAATTTCAGAAATGTGCATAAGAATGTAAGGAAGCTTGACCAAAGTATACATTCAAACCTCAATAACTATGAGAAAATCGAAGATTATAAAACAACAATCAAACACACGAACACAGGACTAAATTATTCTAATCAAAAATACCAAAGCAATTAGTAAAAAAAAACGTCTAATAATTATATTTTTAATACAGATATCTTAAAATGGAACAAAGGCCGAAAAAGCGCAATAATTTTCTACAAAGCCCCGGCTGTTCGAATTAATTGCAGGATAATTTTCCGAAGCTCTTCCAATTCCAGTTTTGCGGTTTAATAAATTAATTTCAAAGACTGAATAAGTTGAATCGTCCAGGAGGATTCCAGGCCCGAAAAAGCGGCAAATAATTTTTTTATTGCTTCAATTCCATTCATTTCAGTTGAAACAAAGTGCCAATCCGCCCCCAATTGCTGACGCAGTTCGAACTTTCTTCAAGAATATCCAAGATTTTTGGCTTTTGTCGTTGTTTCAGATTGGACAGCTTAATTAATTCGGATTTTTATCAAAGCAATTTTTCTGTCCCTAACAAAGTTGCGTCGATTTGACAAAAAAATAATGAAAAGTTTCTGAGTACAGCTTTCTAAATGCTGCTACACTCAGGCACCTGTAGAGCCATTTTCGAGCCTATTCTTCACCAATTTCGAAAAACTTGCAGGATTTTAAAGTCAGTTTTTTACTTTGATTCATAGTATTTTGCAGGTTCTTGTCCCTGCCGCCATGAATTGAAGCGAGCAAAATCATCCGTTTGCTTTTTCAAACGATAAATTATATTTCGTACATTTTATATCGCAACTTGTGTCGTGAGGTGATTTATGGCAAATCGTTTATTTCAGGGACATCTGCTGTGCTTGTAAGTTGATTGTCTGGGGAGTGGAATATCGAATCTTTGGCCCAGTTCTTGCCGGTCTCGATAGTAGTTTTCTCCATCAGCCGCATCTGTTATACAATTGTAATTGGCATTGTTGACGAAACTTTAATTAGACACTCTGTTGTGACGCCTTGCTTCGTTAACTAAGTTGGTCCTTTGTGAAGAAATCCGCATCTTTTGAGCTTTTTTGTAAGGAAAAGTCGTCTTCCTCGAGCAGGTGAAGCCCCGGTGCGGAAATAGACAACAGCATTTTATATTATGCTTCAAAGATAATCTCGATATAAGGACGTCGTGAACGATAACAAACCATTAGCAGTAAATCACGGCCTGTGAAACACGCGTAGGATGAAGAGAAATGAGGAAAAAGCGAATTTGGGATCATGCGAAACGTTAGCGGTGTTCGTGGACAAATGTGTGTTTTGAATGCTTTCAAGAGCCAATTTTTCTTACTATCCAGAATTCCGCTGGGGGAGTTTGGCTTTATTGCAAAACAAAAAAAATTACCCAACAGGGAATGGTGTTTTAAGCAGCAAACCTTCGATTTTATTATTATACTACAACACAAATATTCGATATTTCTCGATTCCTGATGCGTTCGAGCCTCACTAGGTTTGGTGGCCAAATAACGTCTTCGAAGTTCATTTCGATGCTGAATCACAATTCGGGTGAGCGTATTCTCGATTTTCCCTTCGTTTCGGTTTATTTTCCATGCACGCTATTGAATATGATTCGAATGTCCCAAAATTGGCCACTTTTCATCCAGTTAGAATAACATGGACGATGTTTTTATTGCAAAACTTATAAAATATTAAATTGGAACGTTAGGCCGGACTGGAACGTTAGGAAACTTCTGGCTATTGGTTTTTTTGAGGTCCTGAAAAAAACTTCTGAGTTATTAATCAAGTGTTAGGAAAATGCATTTATATTGAAGATCAGCTGTGGTCTTCAGAACAAAAACTTCTCAGCTTTAACCCTGGACAAGGAAATACATTCCTGTGGTTAACAACTGAAGGCGTTAACGGAGGTCTTTTGTTCATAAACAGGATAATTGTACCAATTTATAGTCAATTTCGTCTACATATTCATTGTATAATCTATAAACTCTTAACTTGAACTTGAACTGAGTAGTTTTTCGAGTATGTAATTAAAGTTTTATTCAGTTTTCTATTTCGTATCTTTTGCTATCAAATAACTGGGTTTTAGACTTTTTTTAGACGTTTTATATGGCATTATTGGAGGATCGCACGTTGAAACGTTGCGTATGACCCTGGCCAAACCATTCAGATTCGCCACTGTTTTTTTTTAAATTTAATAATGTAAGCCAATCCGTTTTTGCCAAAGATTTTTTTTTTGCTAGAATTCGTCCGACTATTGAATTTTTTGCTGTGAAACACCTTCCTAGGCTGCAAGCGGTCCAGATCAAGATTGTAACCATTCTTACGCCTGTCCTTGAGTGGCGTAATGGCATTGAGTTTTTGAGGAAAAATTTTAGTTTTAGAGAATTTGAGCGATCTGGATACGAACAGCATTTTATTTTGTCATTGATATGGTCATTGTACTTGATGATTTTTTGATTTTACATTTAAATCCCTTACATATTGCCTTAACATGCTATTTTTCAGGGACACCAAGTCACTTTTTGAAAATGTCTCTTTTCACTAATTAGAGTTTTTCTTACAGCTGTTCAAGGGGTCGCGTGTTCTTTGTGTCGTGTGAATCGCGTTTTCAGATAAAAAGCATGGTGTAAAATGTACAAATGCGAGTGCGGAAATATATTCTGACTGCTTTTTGTAGGATTAAAGTTTTCAATTCGGATTAGATTTTCATTGTGTAATTAAATGCCCTGCCGACTTCTTGAGGCTTACTGGGCAGAAAATGGAGGATGGTGCGCCAGCTTGCAGAAAGATCGTAAGGACTTTTTATGATCCATGAATTATTTACGTCGAACTGAGGTTAATTTTTTCAAAATCACTATTTGCGTTATTTACATTTCTTATTCTTAATGGTTTGGGACAGATTTCTTACGGAACTAAACAATCAAAAAGCAGCATTCGTAATATGCGTGTGATTCGTGTTGATCTTTGCCATCATACAAAGTATTTATTTTCTTAAATTGTTGATGGAATTTGAAAAATTATCATTAGCTGACATAAACCCAGCCCTAGGGGGGATCATGATCCCCATGATCCCCCTCTGGATCCGCCCTTGCCTCTATCAAGTATTCGTTTCGTCTAGCGAGAAAAACATGATTGATGGATGCGCCCTGTTTTCAAACCATCGACATTCGGCTTATCCCTCATTCATCCAATAAAACCGTTGTTCCACATAATCTCGTCAATATTAAAACCCTGATTGGTATCTAAGTAATGATGTTAACGTTTGTCGGCGAAAACGAACCAGCTTTGATCGTTCAGTTTTTCGCATCGATGGCGAATAACGAGCGGCTAATTAGATCATTTTATTCGATGGATTGTTGCCAAGACGAAAACGATATTTAAATCATCATAATTTGCTGTAATTGGTAGAATAATTGATGGTTTAACTTGGAACTCTTAAAGTGGGGTTTCTGGCTCTATTCCAGACTTAGTCAACCCAGCAATATTCTAGGGCTTAATTAAGTGAAATTAACCCATCCAGTAATTAAATGATTGTATGGGAACGTCAAAGATTCCTCAAGTTTCGCTCATAAAATATGCACAAAGTCGAAACCGAAGACACATTAAGCCTGGCAACCCGTTCGAACAGAAAATCGAATTTCCCAAGACGGAACCCCACCCAATTTTGCTTAATAAACGATAGATTTCGAAAAGCTGCGATCTGGAGTTCACACAATCTCGCATTCCCGGTTTATTGTCTGCTTTTGCATTCCAGTTTTCTCCAGAGGACAATACATTCGAAATGCATTCGCCTAAGTCGGGTCGCTCTGCATCCTCGATTCTAATTGGCTGCCTTCCAGTTGTTTGCGGTTTTACCGCATTATACCAAGAGGCCTATAAATGTTGTTTATAGTTTTGTTGCGAGGATTGACCGTTTGCTCTGGAATTATTTAAGTGCCCGGCAAACCATCAAAAGCGCACTTGTCCAGGAGTAAATCAGTGAATTCTCCTGCATAAGTTTCGGTTAAAAACTTACTGCAAAGACCTCAAGAACCCTGTATGCATATTATAATTTTTTATACTTTTCAAACAGCGACACGCTATTTAATAAACTATTAACAAAGCATTTTTGTGCTAAATTTCAAACAAAACAACCGCCACTAAATATAAATAATAGCGAGCTTCTAAATCTGACAAAAACGGCCACCGTTAATGAATCATCAACTTGTACATACCCACCATCCATTAATATAGATTATATCTTGGAAAAACCTCCATTAACTATCCCCGAAGCTCAACCGGTCCAAACTTTAATCGGGCTTTGAAAATGTTGCGTTTAAATTTTTAAATTCTTATCGAGTTTGATTTTGTGTTAATTTTTTTGCCACATTTTTTCGCTTTATAAATAATAAATATTCGGTTTTAATTTTGAAGATTCAGCTTTGTTTTGATGTCTTCTGGAGGCTTTAATAGCACAGATATACATGGTTTTGCCATAAATTAAATGGTTTAATTTGACCGAAAGAGTGCTTGGAATTGTTTCACTGTTATTTTTTGCTTCTGTTAATTGGACACTTTAACTCTTAATTGCAAAGGCCAATCTCGTTAAGTTATAACAAAAATTTGTGAACAAATCTAGTTTTAACATTTTTTTCAGTCAATCTCAAAGCAGAAGCAGAAAGTTATAGTTTCTCTGTCCAATGAAGCAAAATTTGGCTGATTTTGATCGTTTAAATCGAAGATTTTGAACACTTTTACACAGAAATATTTCGGGAAAACAACACGTAGTTGAAACACTGGCACCAACATTAGAAATTGAATTATTTAAAAAATATATTACGCATAAATATGATCACAAAATGTCTGTAAAACAACAGAATAAAACATAATACAAAAAAAATCATAGCGGCTTCATCACAAAACTTGACAATTAGTCAATATTCTGAAATTTTAATTCGAAAAAATTGCCATTATTTAGCGAGAAATTTGTTTACTGTTGCCACAAAAAATCTGGTTTCTGTACATTTTCTAAAACTAATTAATCTCTAAATTAGGAAATAAGTAATTACAGAAAACATTACAACATAAGTACTTGAAAATATCGTGCAAACAATAGAGATCGAGTTATTTGCTAAAAAATTAACACATAAACGTGATCCCAAAATGAATGTATAATAAAAATAGAAAACGTGTAAGAAAAATATTTTCCTAGGGTTTAAACACATGATTTAAAAGTGAAGTAAAATTCTAAAATTTGCGTTCCAAAGCATTTAGAGAAAATTTGTTTTTCTATTGCCAGAGAAAATACTTATTTGTGTGCATTTTTAAACACTCCAGTCCAATAAATCTTGAAGTTTTTGTCTTATATAAATAAAATAAAATATACGCCAAAGAAGACTATATTTATTTGGTCGCAGCTGAAGAGTTGTACAACTTTAAATCAAAACCTGAATTAAGCAAAATAAAATATCGTGTGTAATTGCATAAAATAAACGTTAAACACATGTGAGTTTCATTCGAGCGGGAACAGTCCCGATGTATGGAGAACGAATAAATTTATCAATTTTTTGGAAAGCTGCGTCTACAGTGTAACCCACGAAGCTTGAAGGCCCATAAAAGCAGCGCCATAAAGAAATATCGGTGGAAAAGTCGGTAAAAGCCGTACCTCATAACTTGTTGTGGCTTACACAGAAATATTGATAGCTGTTTCGCTACAAAATTACCATCATATTTTAGTTTTATTGAAGCATGTAGCTGGGCTGTAGTGGGACGGGCTTCTCTACTCGTGACAAGCTTTGAGAACGAGTCAATCTGTTTGAAATTGGGTTTTTTAAAGAAAAAAATGATAGTATTTAATGAGCAAAAATCAGAGTTGGAAAAGGCGTTTGCTCGCATGCGACCTAGACATTTTCTTTGCAGCAGATTAGTCTTTTAGAGTCACAAGAAAACCATGCAAAGATCCAGTAGAATGAAGATGGAAGAAGTTCAATCCTGTCAATTTTTTTATCGTCAAACTATACAGCAAAGTGTGTAAATTATCCGCAAGAAGCAATAAACCTTCTAAAATGAGATAGAAAATTGGGTAAAACATTGTCAAAATGTGGAAAATTTAGCTCTTTCTCGCCTTATTACATAATGAAATTCGAAGCAGCTAAGGGATGTTCACTGCAACGGTTACTCCATACAGAAAATTGCAGCTTAATTTAATTAAAGTCATGTTAAATTGCTGAAAGTTTATTATGTTCCTCTCAAGTTGTGTTTTGTAGGTTTGCAAATTGCTCTAAACTCATAGTTTCTAAGGAGGATGAAAATTCATCGGCAAAACTTCTCGCGCATTGAGGCTGCTTTTGTTGAAATTCTGCACATTTCCAATACTTTGAAAAACCGTAAACAATTCACGAGTTTCATTAGCCGAACAAAATTGCCAGCTCCTGTTAAACAGCTGCTGTCGCCGAGTTGTTCCCATTTATTGACTAGCTCAACCATAAAGTATTTTGGGCCCAATGTTGAGTTAAATTAGAGCGACATTATGAATTTAAACGAGCGCACAATATTCCCTATCGTTGAAATTTGCATTTTGCATATATCAAAGTGTAGTTAATTGCCTGCGATTCGTTATAGAGCTGTTAATTTGTTTTCTATCACATTATTGAAGAGGCGCTTTATTATCACTGTCACGCTGTAAATACCTTAAATATTTGTAGTGTTCCCTGTTCGAACATTTCATTATGCGGGCATTTGTCCAATGCATCAGCGAATTAGTGCGTTTCAGTCAATATTTGCATTGTTTATTGCGATATGATGAGTCGAGCCATATTTGAAGAATCATCGCAATTAGAGGAATATTAGCAGTTGACAAAGGCAAAGAAGCAACGAAACGGTTTGTTTCAGATTTGATTGGAATTTGATGTCTACGGGAGTTTGAAAGTTATGAATTTTTGTATGGAGGTCTGCCTTACTGAGCGCCTTTTATAAGCGAAGTAAGCGGAGAAACTTGCGAAATATGTGAAAAATTCGTAGGCGCCCTAATTCTCACCAAAATTTTTCTAAAAGGTTCTAAAAATTGCGCTTTATACCTTGAAGAATTTGGAATGGAAGAGTACTTTTAGAAAACCCTGGAATATTAACCCGCTTTCCGAATTTCTTGAGTTTTTGCACCCATCAAACGTTCCTATAAAGTCGCTTAAAGTTCGAACTTTATATCAATAGAAGTGGGGAAGCTGTGATTTTTTTTGTATACGAGTGCCCAAATTTTGACACTTTTATAAGTGGGTGAGAGAGTTAGAAAATAGGTGAAAAATCAGCGTGTGACTGAAATGTTCTCCATTTTTGCAACACATTTCAACCAAAGACCGCTCTAAACCTTCCAGAAAGTTAATTTGAATATTTATATAAATTTAGAAGTTATCAATTTTTTGGCCCAATTGAAACATTTTTATAAGCCTAACAGAAAAGTTGAAAAATCGGTAGTAAATCTAAATGGGCTCACCAAACCATTTAACGATTTCTCTCCTCTTTAACGAAAGGCTTCTTTAAACGGTCCTGCAATTTCAAATTTACATCTGAAAGGATTTCGAAGCTATGCATATTTTTTATCGAAAACACAACTGATACAGTTTTCTTGACCGGGTTGAGAGCTTGGAAAACGTTGAAATATCAATGGGTCCTCCAAATTTCTTGAACTTTTGCCTACAAACCCAGCAACTGAACTAATTTATAAGCGCAAGAGAGATTAAAAATCGGTAAAAAATCAGTAGATGCTTCAAATGCTTTAAATTTTTGCAAAAACTTCAAGAAATTTTCACTGAAAATCTGTAAGATCTTGGAAGTTATCATTTTTTTGTCCAGTTGTAACATTTTCATCAACGCAACAGTTAGTTTGAAACACGCCGGAAATAAAATCTTTTCTCCAACCCTTTTCGCTTCCTACATTCGCACTTACGAAGGTTCGTTCTAAGCTGGCTTAAAACTTCAACTTGATATCTGAAAGGGTTTAGAAGTTATGAATTTTTTATCGGGAACTTTTCACAATTGAGACACTGATGAATGGAGCAGGGAGTTTCCAAAATGCAAGAATATCAAGGGGTCTTCCGATCTTCAACTTTTGCACACAGAACCACTACAGGCCTTCATAAAGTGTCCTAAATTGTTCCCGTTGTATCTACATAAATGCGGAAGTTACAAGTTTTTTTTTATGTGTGCCCAACGAGGCACTTTCATCAGCGCGGAAGAAAGTTTGGAAATCAGTATAAATTTCGCATGTCCTTTAAAAGCTTTGACTTTTTGCTCTAAAACCTTTCAAAATTTGAACTGTTAAGCTGCAAGAGTTCAGAAGCTATTAATTTTTTAGAGCGTACTCAATTGAGATGTTATAAGAGTAAAGGAAAGTTGGGAAAACGTGAGTAAGTCGATTAGCTCTCTTATCTTGTTGACTTCTTCTGTCCGCACTAGCTAAACATTTTTCTAAGGTGTCCTAGAATTTGAACATCAAATTTGACCAAGTTTGAAAGATATTAATTTTTGGCTGGTAATTGAAAATTTCATTCCACGTTTCGACCAAATACAAAAAAGCGATGCTTTTTCACGGCTTTTCTCACTGGAAAAGTGTGATTTCATATCGAAATTCAATGGAAATTCAGTGCAAATTCAAAGGAATGTTTTCCAAAATTATGTACTTTTGACTCATTAATTTGGCAATATTAACAAGTATGGCATGTTTCTGTTTGTCCCAAATGCTGAACATTTACCAATTAAGGCCGTCTGATATGAATAAAATTGAATTGAATGACGGAAAAATTCAAAATTTCTGTACACAAACAGTAAAAAAACGAACTTATATTTTTTCATTTGAATTAAATATTCGTTTCAAACAGTTTCACGCAGCGGAAAACTGGACTAAAAAACTCCTGCTCCTATTGTTTATGTATAAGGCCGCAATTGGCAGTTTTCTTAATAAATCCTCAGATCTGTTATGTGGTTGGCTGGTCGGATGTCGTTATATTTATGCATGCAAATGTCTGTTTGCAACCCTTTTCCAATCGAGTCGACGGAACGTGAAAAAGCCGACTAGAATATTCAAATTAGTGGCCTTAATCGAGCCCAGTCATCAGCATCCCGAAGTAAACTTTGATGTGCGAAAGAAACAGATACAATCCAGAATCTGGGCAGATTGGTAAAGTTTCCGTCAGGCGATTTTTATTGGAAAAACAGGCGACATAACTTTGTAACGAGTGGGCTGCCAAAGCTTAATAGATATTTCGCACAAAAGGCAAAGACATAAATTGTGGCTAAACATCCCGCAATCTGCCATCAGATTTATTTCGGTTTAGTTTCGAATATTCGATGCAAGTGTAGACGCGATTAATTAAATCAGCCCGTTTAGTGTTTGGGCTACAAAGTAAGCAGCGCCGCAGCTTTTGATCGGCATTTGCAGGCCTTTTTGTTTTGCCGGCAAAATCGATAGTTTTGTCAAGGCTTTAATCGCCAAAAGCATTCGCGGTTACGGCAAATCTTTCAAATTATTCCCTTAATTAAAGCCCCATTATGAAAATCCGTCGTTATTTTTCCGATTCCTTTGCAATCGTCAATTTTTACATCTACACGTGCGAGCCCCAAATGCCCCAATTTTCGGCGAATATTTTCCCCAACTATTTCGACAGCGTAAATTGTCAGCAGTTATGCATTCCCCGACAAGAACAACCTAATTTGCTACGAGTTAACCGAAAACTACGTGAAAAGCTCGAATTGGATCCCCTTTAATTAAAACTTGCACATTTATTTGGCGCACTGTAATTAACCAGTTTTATTCAGATTTTATCGGCTGAGTTTTAATGAAAATTTTGAAACTTTCCATCAATAAATTGAAACAACAATTTAATTAACTTGGCCGGAACACTTTGGTTTAATGCGATTAAGCGCGTAACCAGTGGTAAACCTTTAGCCCAGTAATCGCTGATTTCCCAATAAATCCTGCACATTAACTGCGAACGAAATCCATATTTTATATTTCCAATTAAACCCGCTGGATGCATGCTCAAACAGGCTTTCTGCTCATTGAAGCCGATTCGAGACTGGCTCGTTTCGAATGGATCTAGAGATGAAACTGGTTAATTAAAACCGGCGAATGATTGCTTATTTTCCATAGCAAAATCCCATTTCATAAAACGATCGACAAAACAGCAATCTCAATTAGTGCAAACCTATCTTTGGTCAGGAATGGCTAAATAATTTTCAGCACATTTCAAGCGCTGGGTACTCCATAACTGTACAACTACTTATGGAGGAACCACCAACTGTTTCTCAAGTGCTTAATTGAAAACACTTTAAA
Source organism: Dendroctonus ponderosae (assembly GCF_020466585.1). Classification (NCBI taxonomy): domain Eukaryota; kingdom Metazoa; phylum Arthropoda; class Insecta; order Coleoptera; family Curculionidae; genus Dendroctonus; species Dendroctonus ponderosae. The sequence goes on from NW_026018508.1 coordinate 16,705,955, forward strand.
TTATTTTTTTTGTGTATGCCCTGGTTAGTTAGATTTTTATTAGAAAACGAATTGTTAACCCAAAAAGTACGTTTTTTGCAATTGCAGTCGGTTAGGTGAGAATAACTTAATTTGCCTCACATTTAGTCAGTGCACGCGGTGCTCACCTTTGAGTGAAGCCAACAAAATGACGAAAGCTTCAAATGTTTATCAACGCTCTGTTAGCGAAAGCGTGAAATATTAAAAGACATTAAAAAAATTTCTGTCAACTTGCAAATGAAAAGTTTATGCACTCAAACAGTTAGAGAACGCTTTTCATTCGCATTAACGCGAAAACTGTACAATTATATGGCCAATCATCTCGGCACCACTTTGACCGCAAAAAGTCTAAGTGTTTGTTGTGCGAAAGCATAATCGTGCTAACTTTAGAAAATAAAATAAAAATCAAAGTTGTATGCAAACCAAAAGGCTCTTGACGTTGTTTCTCGACCTCAAGCCGAAGAATGCATACCTTCCAAGTGCAGTGATTGCGAATAATTAACTTCCACTCACCTCTCACTTTCTTCTCACATTTAGTCAGTGCACCCAACGCTTGGAAAACATGCTTAGACCAAATTTTCAATTCCCTGAAGTCTTTTTTGAGCCTTAATAAGAACCAGGCATTCCTGCGATATCTTTCTCATCAAGCCTTTTTTCATGAAAAGCAGCGATAAGATGAAATTCATAGTCTTCACAACTCTCCAAACAGTTATCGCAACTTAGACGATTTGTGGTAATTTTGTGCTGAACATCCATCAGCAACACTACGCCATATAGAGCAAATCCAATTCATGCAATAATCTCCGATAATCGATCGGGCAATTGAACTACTAACCCGCATAAATCTTGGCTAAGTAATTTTGAGGTAAAGTGTCCAATTCGGTCCTCGAACGGCTACTGATTTTCGTAAACGACTTAATAGGGTCTTGGATTACATTGTGGGATTTGGAGGAACGTGTTGGACTATGCGGTTTTCTTACAGTGTTGGATGGGCTAACTGATCGAAGTGCTCTTCAACGAACTGTTAAGTAAAGTAGGGTAGCAGTTTCATCTTTCATCTAATCGGGCGYAAAAAACCGAAATGTRTTTCWGTTGAAAATCATTTTTTGCTAAAGTGGATTTTGTGAGAAAATGTCTTGAAAATGCATRTATTTGATTGGCTCTGAAAGGTTCATTACTTTTATTACTCAAATCGTCGGATTCCCCACTTTCTTACCATGAAATTAATATGAATGGCTATGGGGTCACCACTATCCCCATTTTTCAGTAATTTATTTATGGAAAATGTTGAATCAACTTTCATTAATAATTACAAATTTAAACCAATAATTTGGTGGCGTTATATTGATGACGTATTCTCCATTTACGGTTATGGCGAACAAGAACTTGATGAATTTTTATCTTATCTGAATAATAAAGAACCAACAATTAAATTCACTATTGAAAAAGAACAAAATCACCAAATTCCTTTTCTCGATATACTAATTCAGACAAATTTAGGCAATTTCGAAAGCTTGGTCTATAGAAAACCTACTCATACTAACCGATATTTGAATTTCGACTCAAATCACCCGATAATGGTTAAAAAAGGTATCGCAAAAAGTCTATATGAT
>NW_026018508.1:16708344-16725304 GCF_020466585.1 Dendroctonus ponderosae
CCATAAAATTCAATGGAATAATTCCACAATTTTAACAAAAGAACAATCCACAAAAAAACGTAAAATTAAAGAAAGCGCACTAATTTTACTAAATCCAAATAATTGTGTTGCTTCATGTTTATGTTCATTACACTCCTGTAATGAAGCTTGTGTAAATATTGGGAAAATCCCCACTCGCTTATAGCCAACAAATAGGCTTGATTAATTTCACATTTAAAGTCACTAAACGAAGTAATTTACATATGTTTGACTGAATTTGATGAGCGGCTGTTTGATTTACTCATACGCTTCCAATATGGAACTAATTACTTAATTAACTGCTTTATGCCTGTGTGACTATGTAAATACATTTTTAGTCATTTGTTGTTCTTATTTGTATGGCGGCCCATATTTTCCAGCTTGAGTGACTGTCTTGGCACTATCAAAGCCCAGCCCGTCAAAGGGTTTATTTGATCAAAAATGAGTCAAATTTTCCAAAAATCTGGGACAAAAGGAAAAAATCTCTAGGGGCTTGATTACTAGGAACCTTAGAGAAAATGTCAATTCCACTGGTTTTATGGAGTTTGAGCGTCTCTTTGCCGTGGCGTATTCAGAATTATGCCATCATTTCAATTTTGGAACATTTTCTCTATTTATTCAAAAACCAAAAACACACAGAACAGGAAACCCATGCAATTCCAGTTAGATTCACTTTGATTTGGCGGATGTTTTATCAAGAATAAATTTTTTGGATAAACGCGAAAATCCTCAAAAATCTGTCTCAAAAACCAGAAACATCGCTTGTAGCTCCCTTTGTCTATTCAGTGGCTTACTCAAACTTCCACCATCACTTTTTGGAGCCTAATTTTTGTCTTTAGCTCCAAAACGCAAAAAGTGAGCAACAGTGAAACGATTGCCGTTAGACTCACTTGGCTAATCCGGACATTTTATGGAAAATACATTTTATGATTGGCAGCACCGTCTTTTTCAAAACGAAACTTCTTTTTTACAAATTTTCCAGAAATTCGGCTCAAAACCAAAAAATCCTCCGTAGGACGCCTAATAATTATTTTAGAAAAATCCCGACTACAGCATTTCTTTTAGAGAATGACCCCCTCTAATCAGTGGCGTACAGAACACTTCAATAGCGATTATTTTTGGAAATATTGCTGGATTTTTGACGCAACATTTTCGCCATTTACTCGAAATCTAAAAGTTGAAAAAATTGAAACCAATGCTGTCAAATACAATTTGGCAAGAAGAATATTTTTTAAAGAACATTTTTTTCATGTGGAGCACTTTTTTGGAGCAAATTAGGAAAAAACGCCAAAAATCTTTGGCAGCTTGCTTAATAGTCGTTTTAAGAAAAAACCTGATACAACAATTCTAATAGATAATGATCGCCTCTCGTCAGGCACGTACTCAAGATTTCAACAGTGTTCACTTTAGGAAATAATACACATTTTTTAAGATAAATTTTTGCCGTTTATTCGGTAATTCAAACTGAAAAGTCATTTAAACTTTCTTCATTTTAGCTTTTAACTACACTCACTTACATATTTTGGACATTTTATTGAGAACACGTTTTTTTGATTGAAGGCACCGTTCTCGAGAAAAAAAACACAAAAATGCTGCTCTAAATCCATTAGCGTCAACTTGAAGATGGCACAGTTTCGAAACCTGTCCATATTTTCCCCTTTCATTCACTGTTTTAAACGTTTCGCGGCCTGATCTTTCAAAATGTGATATCAAAAGTAAGAAAGCCAATTTTCCAAAAATTTCTCGTTCCAGGGGAAAATATTAAATTGAAAATTATGCGGGTCAATTAAAAGAGGTTCCAGAAAAGATTAATCAGTGCGAAAAGTAATTAAAAGTGTCTTTCTATGTTGTTATTCTCTATTGTTGTTCATTTCTATTGAGTAAATGATTGTCGTATACAGACTGATTTTTACGTTAACACTTTTATTAAGTTGTTTATATTACAACATTATCGAACAACTTAAAAATTAGAGATTTAATTTTTGCAAATTATTTTGCAGATCGCAAATTTTTCCAGGGGACAAATGGATGAAAATTTTAAATCACTAGGTGACAGGTCTGAACTGTAGAAAGGATGCTTGAATATTTCCCAGACAAACTTTTCTAATTTCTTCCTTGCAGTGTAACTTATGTGTAACGTTTAATAACGTTTACTTGTTGAGCAGTTTATCTTTAGATTTTTTCAAAATACCAACTGCATTCCTAGAACTTAAGGTGATGTTGTGCATCGATTTGAATACCAAATTTTCTCTAAAACGGCTTTTTTAACTACGCGCTTGGAACTACTCCAAACTTTACCTAATAAAAACATCCCTTTATCAGCTTGCACCTACCTAAAGCACCTCTATGCAAACGATGTAATAACTTTTCCAGTTTAACGGGTTTAACTTCAAAGTGGGATTTAAGCCGTGRCGGAACTTTTTAATCAACTTCATACCCTCTTGGACTGTTGATGTTAATGCTAACGCTCRAACTATCATCGGWAATTACTGGGTTAGATGATTGAGAAAAAGCGATTTTTTGTTCAAATTTCTCATCTTTTGTGGCAATTTTTGCTTATGAACAATGATGTTTCTGGGGATTATCGAATGGAATGAGCAGAAGATTTTTTTGAGTCATCGCGCGTTATGTTATGAGCTAAATAGATATTTAWACCAATTTCAGTGAGTTTTTAGACGGGATTTAAATTTTCTCTGCTGCTCTGGACAATCAAATTTTCCGAAGTGCATAAATGAAACAACCACTTAGCATTTTGGAGGTTTTTTTATTTACTTGACTGTATAAGAAAGCTATGTACAAACGTGTTGGATAAACGAATATCCACATGGACCTGAAAACTAGAAATCAGCAATTATTGGAAATCGCGTGTCTGAGCATCAAACAACAAGTCGTGAAAATCCACATTCTAAATTCGGAAGTTTCTATGAGACATGCTAATATGGCTGACTTCAATGTTCACTGAGTACAGCAAATCGTTATTGTCGCAAAAGGGCACTAGACGGCCAAAAAACTCGTCGAAATTGTACTGAACTTGCTCATCCTCACGCCGATTCATAACCGAGTAATTGTTGCTCGATTGCTTCACATGCGAAGTGTACAATTTGAACGATTTGCTCCAAACATCAATGGGAAAACTGTGAGCAACAACCAACGTGAAATTGTACATTACGATTGGGTTTCCATTGCCAATTGCCACCATGCGAAATCTTACTTTAGGCGATTTGAGTAGATCGTAGCCCCAATCCAGTTTAAATATCCGACCTGGAAATAGGTCAAGATGAGTGGATTGACTCAGAAAGAAGATACAAAAACGCAAACTTSAAGCTAATGTTCTTTATAGCACAAAAGWGCAATTTCAGGCATCTCTAGATGCGGTTCTGCATCCTCTAAATTTCTACCTATTTATAAGATCTTTTTATCTTTCCTTATCAAMGAATTTTGAAGCTTCGTTCCCAACAAGTCTYTAACGGTTTCTTTCTCGCAATTTAAATTTGTCTGCTGTTTGGATTCCCTTTAGTCTCTTTTTTTGGCTCTTCGACCGGCTTTGGAGTAAAAAGTTCGAATAGCGGTGGAAAATACACAAAAATAATGAACGCTTGAAGAAGCAGCATAAAGCCAGAATGTCAAAATTGTGAAGATGTATTTAAGGCATTTAGTAGCAACTTACCGGCAAAAGGAGATGTTTAATTTTGCATTTTGGGTGAGCGAAGTAAACTTGTAAACTCAAAAACGGTTGAAGGAGCGAAAAACACAAGAGGCCAAAAATGTTCAAAATCTCTTAAGACAATTAAGTCTAGCGGCGTTTTCACAACATTTTCTAAGCAAAAAACCTTCTAAACAATAAATGAATTAAGTCTGAACGAGCAGGAAAACTTAAAACGTAAAAGACTGTTAAAATTGGTTTTAAAAAGTTGTTAACTTATTTTATCGAAAACCTACTAGATTATTAAATTTGCAGTTGAGTCTATGGGAAATTCAGGCATTTTTTTGACAATTGTTCTGGTGAAAACAGCAACAGAAGCACAAAAATTGCTTAATCTGAAAAACGGTCTAAAATGTACAGGAAATTACCCGCTTTTATTAGGTTTAATTTCATTTTTACCGGCAGACAGTCCGCTGGTAACAAAAAAGTAGATTGTATATTTTAAGCCGTAACTTTAGAAAAAAACTGGTGGAAAGTGGTTGTGAATAATTCAGCTAGTTAAGAAAATTCTACATAAATTACGGCTATAGAAAATTAATTTTCACATTTAAAACAATGCGTTGATGATAGATAAATTCCTGTCCCAACATTCACAATATCTTCACCGACATTCAAACACGCCATATAATTCCAGCCCTAAATCTCATACTTACCATTTACCACAAAAATGATATTGTACGATTTAATGTGAGAGCGTTTAAACAGTCGTGATCGGAAAACCACATGTGATGTGAAGAAAACGTTGTCTGGATGACACTCCTTTAGATGATTCTGCAAGGTCTTCATGTTACCTTCCCATTGGCATTCATATGCATCCCCCAGCGGACACCTTACAGGAAAATAGGGGCAAAAATGCTCATGAATCCCCGTATGGGAGGCAGTCGCTGTATAGGAGCAACCCTCGAAGCTGCAGGGAAAACTGATCAGCGGATGCAGCCGCTCAAGAGCGAACGCTCTAGTGAAAGTCTTCGGTGTCCTGGAAACAGTCCAGTTTTTGCCCTCATACCGTCCAAACGGTTGGACATTTGATTACAATTGATTTACCTGCAAGTGGGACATTTGATGCACTGTTTCCAGCAATTCAGGCAGATAATGTGGCTGTTGGAGCACATCATTATGGGCGGTTGAGTCGGCTGGAAACAGACTGGACAGTCGTATTCTTTTGCAATTTGTTGTTCTAGTTCGTATTCTTTTTTCGTTATTGGAGTTATCATCTGGAAGGAATCAACTGGTAAATAAGCTCAGTTTTTGTAGTTTTCGAAGAAAAATATGCAAAGAAAAACCGGTTGGGAGTAAGGGGCCATTGATTGTCTTTTCAGCAATTGATTTACGGTTTGGTCTTTGTTGCTCTCTCAGATCCTTCTGTGCATGCCTTTGTTCCTCGTTATTTTCTTCAATATTTCACGCTTTTATTTCCTCCCCGCGGAAATGTTTTCTGAACCACTTTTGCTTGTTGTGAATTTATTCATGATTTATTTATCTGTTTTGCCAAATTCTTTATAATTTCCGATCGATTGTCGAGAGTGAAAAGCTTGAAAACTTGCTTTAAATTGCAGAAATCAAAATCAGTTAAGACGAAACAAAATTATAATGTAAATACAATCTGTTGAAAAGTTATATAATATTTTYAWTGTAAAAATTGGCTATKATTATTGGKTATGTTTYTGGGAGAAACTCGTTTTTTCCAGTAAACCTTCCTGGGTGGACAGGTGAAATTTCCAGCGGRGAAACTCGTTTGCTGGCTTCTTTCCCGACTCATAAAAGTAGAACTTTCGCTTGCAAAAGCCTTTAGAACGTCGCATTTGTAGATTTTAACACAGTAGATTTTAACACAGTTTAAAAATGCGGAAAGCTTATGAGTTTCCAAAAATGGCGCTCAACCGGCCAAAGTCTTACCTTTTGTACAATATCCAAATTCCGATTAACGTATATTTCGTACGTTCTTCTATCCAGATTCATGATTGGTTTGGGGGCCGAAAAATGTTCGTCTTTCACGTTGGTCGCAACACGTCCTGAAACCGAAACCCAGTGAAACTGAATAATTTCGACCAGTAAAAGGGAATAAATTGCGGCAATAAAGAGGGTAAGCGGCAATTAAATCGCCTATAAACCTGCCATCAATTTGCGGCAGAATTAGTATGCCGCCTGGTCGCATATTTCCCACATTTCCAATGATATTGTCACCGATGTTAAACGGCCGAAGACCAATTTCCGAGCCGACCAAACCTCAAATTATTGTCGAACTGTTTAAGATCGGGTTCGGTCGAATGCCCCAAGTTCTCAGCTACGTTTGAATATTCAAAATTGGTCATATTTTGGCCCGGTATGTCACGATATGTCGGCGCCAGTCAAGGAATTTAGCTAAATATGCGCCATGGGCTGAAGAAGCCATTGGGAAGGGCGGTTTCACCCATAGCTTCAGCTCGGCTGATCGGAGTTTTCCAGCCCACCCTCCAGAAGGTTTTTGCTTGACAAACTTTGCATTGCACGCAAATTTCTCCAAGCGGTTCCTCAAATTCCCAACTCAGCCTGCCTAAGGAGCTTTGCATGGGCTAATGAAATTTAAAATCTTAAACATTAGCCTTTATGTTAATAGAAGTCGCTAAAATAATACGAATCTCTTGGGCCCAGATGGGGAACCTAATTACTAAAAAACAGAGCTGAAGCGTTAATAAAACCCAACGTAGCGTCATCGAGCATTGTTTGAGCCGATTCATATTGTATTTTCCGGAATTAATTCTGTTAAAACAATAAAGTAGAATTAATCCTGCGGGGATGATTCGTCGGCCCGATACGCGACAAGTACAAAGCGCACCGAAGGAAAATCCGATGAATTTTTTCGGTAAAATTAAATGATAAAAACTGTGTTGTCGGGGATAAGCGGCTTTAAGTGATATTTTTTTCATCAAAACCGGCACAGGACTTTGTTTTGTGTTGTTGAAATGCGTTTTTAATTCAAATTTACCCAATCGGGTTGGAAATAGTGCAGTATGGCGAAAACATGCCCAATTGAAGCTGAATTATTGACAAATTGATAATTGCACATGAAAATTGAACCGCATAATGAAATTGATTTCAAGCAACAATAAAACTTGTGCTCGAAACCCTCATTTTATATTGATGTTGTTCATTCATCCACCACAAACACATCTGTGATGTCTAAGCATTTATTGCAATCGGTTTTTGGTGATTGAGTTTTTGCTAAATAATTGAAAATTGTTCTTGATCAAACTTACTAATATTAGCGTCCCAATCGGTGACTTGTCACTACAAATAGTAAATAAAATCACACACGAAGAACTGTAGACACTAAACACTGAAATACATTGCAAAGTTCCGGTCAAGGATTAATATCAACATCGTTTTTCTTGGTGGAGTGAAAGAATCTCGGTTTTTGCCAGGTAGCAGACCTCCTGAAGGTTTGAATAGCATTTAGTTGGTATTTGTAGCTGTATGCGACTAGTTAATTGCAATAAAACCACGCAACTGAGTCTGAAAAATTAATCATTTGCTGATTTTTTCCATTTGTTTTTCTGGATGTCTGCCTAATTGCTTGAGTTTTCAACAGAACTGTTCGAAAACTTATAAGATATTAACTGAACCCTGGAATCAGTAGAATTTTTGTAAACCATCCAACCAACGCTTCTCTAAAAGTAGTAAAAGTTGTGCATTTTTTTCAGGACTCCTGTCCAATTGAGTCCATTTCACAACAATTACATTGTTTTTAGGAAATCTCAAAAAATCACCAGAAGGTTTAATCTATTTCAATCTTTATCCACAATCCCACTAAAGCTTTTTCTAATTTCCATCAATCGCTCAACTTTAGATCTGCTTCAGTTCGGAGGTTATCAATTTTTGTATGGCTCAAACCGGTAGAAAATCAACAGGAGTTTTAAATCTTCTCACTTTTGGTGTGCAAGACTTCTAGAAAACCCGGCAAAATTTGTTGGAGTTTGAAAGTGGTTCATTTTTCTATAGAGTTCTACGAAATTGAAACATTTTTGTGAGCCTAATCGACAATATGAAAAACTGTAGAGAATTTATGTACTTACAAAGAACTTGTTCAAAAGCGTTCAAAATTTATAGTGTGTATTTTTATGATTTTAGAAGTAATACGTTTTTATTGTGAACCTTGCCCAAGTGAGACACGTTTATAAGCTTATCACAGAATTTGGAAAATCGTAGAAAATTCATGAACTCTTTCAATTTTCCAACTGTTTGCACACAAATAAGAAAACGATTTTTTCTGAAATAATGCAAACTTTGAGCTCTATTGAGCAGGAGGTTGAAAGTGATGGTTTTTTTAAAGGCCCGTCCGGTTTAGTCACTGATAAGCAAAACCGAGGGTTTAGAATAAGGTAGAAAATCATTGTGCCTTTTTATCCTGTTGACTTTTTCTATATACATTTACAAGACGTTGCGGTAAAAGTGCCTAAAATTTCAACTTTAAATTTCCAAGAATTTGGAAGATATGGATTTCTCTCGGAAAGCTTGCCCTGGTGAGATACTTGTATAACCGCAGCAGGGACTTTGGCAAAATATAAAATTAGTCAGTGCTCTGAATTCTTTAATATTTTGCAAGCAAACCACGGAAGGGTTTTGATAATATCACTGAAAATTTGAGCTTCATATCGGTGAGTGTTCGAAAGATATGATTTTTTTGGAACGCCGTTTTCCCAATTGAGGCACTTTTATTAGGGTAATAGAAAGTTCAAAAACAGTAGAAACTCCATAATGTTTTTCACTTTCTTTAAATGCACTAAACAACGTATTTTTTGGTATGTACACAATTTGAGATTTATGAATTTTAATCGGAAAGCCTGCCTCATTGAGGCGCTCCAATAAACGTTCGGAAAAGCAGAGTTTACCAACCCTCTGAATTCTTTGATGTTCCACACACGAGCCAAGCAAGGGCTTCTATAAAACTATCCAAAATTTTATCTTTATATCGCGAACTTTTGGGAAGTTATGAATTTTTTTAGGCACGCCTGACAATAGACGTACTTTACCAGCCAAGACAGAGAGTTTGAAAAATTACATATTTAAAATCAACAAGCTCTCTAATATGGCTCAGTTTTTGTGCACAAACCAACCATTGTGTTGCGTAAAACATCTCAAAGTCGAAACTTCATATCGCAAGGGGCTTGAAAGTTATAAATTTTTGTATGGGCATAAGTGTAACAGAAACTTTCGAAAACGGTTAACAATTTCTGAATTCTATAATTATTTTTATTTTTTTACACGCACTAACTAAGGATTTTCCTAGCAAATTCTAAAAATTCTACCTCATTTCTTATGAGTTTTGGTCGGGAAGGTTTCACAATTGAAACTTTTTTTAAATGGAGCAGGGAGTTAGAAAAACTCTTGAATATCGAGCTGCCGACGAGCTGTTTTACACTTGGACTGGGTTCAAACGAACGAAAATGCCCATTTAAAATTAAACTACCTTCTACCTTCAACCCCAGAGCTTTTCGCATGTTACTATGGGTAAAACTATGGGTAAAAAGCTTTTCCAGTAGAAGGGACGCAATCTAAAAATTACTGGGATTTATGTCGCGTTCTTTCTAAACCGGCTAAATTACGACGCTCCTGTTTGACTAAAACTACTTTGCCTTAGATATATTTCCCTGCTGGAATACATTCCGGATTTCCTGCTCTGCATAAGTATTTATTATTCAACCACTATTAGGTCGAAGAGATTCAGTTGAGGCGTAAAAAATTGCGATCGTTTATTACGATTTTTTGTAAAAGTTGGAGAAAATGAGAACGGTTATTTATGCCCGTTGCCTGCTCAATTTTTATTCGCGCCTTTATCAACTACATGGAGCTCTGATGTGCTAAATTTAAGAAACACTTACGCTAAAATGATATGTTGCTTGTTGCCGAGACATTTAGATGCACCTGATCCTTGTCGAGAAGGTTTTTCATTTTTCTCCCGCTAATGGCACTGTTTTTATTCCAATTTCCGACTATATTCGCTTTTTCCAGTTCATCCAGTTTGAGAACATGTAGCTCTTTTAGATGTTTGCAAGTAAATTGAACAGAACATTGAAATTCAAAGGAAAAACAATTTTCATAATTCTCCACGTTTATGGTTCAAGTTCCGGAGCGTGCAGTTTTTCCAGTTCGTTGTACCGGTATGAATTAGAGGAGTAAATGGAACAGGCTGCGACAAAACGATTATGTTTTCATGAGCGAAATCCCGGATGTAAGTTTCACGTGTACCTAAACAAGTTAAAGTTCAATTTTCCGGGACGAATGAGGAAAATAAATCCGAGAATGAGTAGATTAAACGGCGTAAAAATACCTGGGGCGAATTAAATTATTTAGGATTACGGGAAAACGCAAAACAAGAGCTGCTCGAATTGGATCCCAGTCGCACTGGTCTGCATACGATTTAATATTCAGGGGGGTCTCAAGAACGGTTTAGGGTTAGCTGGTTAATTTGCCGCAAAGGCACTCACTTTATGCAGTAGGTTTTCTTTACTGAGTCTAAATCTGATACCTTAAATTGTTGAATTATTTGCTTAGTGCTTTTTGACGTCAAAGTTTAGTTATCGGTGCAAGAGCTGGTCGATATGCGATTATAAAGCGCGTAACTATGAGAAACCCGATATAAGTCGGTTAAAAACAGCCTTCTCTTAACACCCTTAAAACGGTCAAAACATTCACATATTTGGGGGGTTTACAGTGCTTTTAATGCCTTTATTCTTGCAAGGGAAATGGAACGTAGTTTGAACTTCATATCTACGTGAGTTTGAAAGTTTTCAATTTTTTGTATGGAGGCCTGCCTTACTGAGGCATTTTCATAAGCGTTGCAACGGAAAATTGCAAAAATTGCCAAAAATTCCTATGCGCCCTAATTCGTCTGACATTTTCTGCAATCACTAACTGACAATTTTTCTAAAAGGTTCTTAAAATTAAACTTTATACCTAGAAGAACTTGGAACTTATGAATTTTTATCTGCAAACTTTCACAATTGAGGCTTTTGTAAATGCAACAGTAAGTTTGAAAAACGCTAGAATATTAACACACTTTACGAATTCGTTAATTTTGTGCACAATCACCCAGAAAATGTTCCCATTAAGTGGCTGAAAGTTCGAGCTTTGTATCAATAGATAGGGGAAAAGTTGTGTTTTTTTTGTGGACGCATGCCTACTTTTGACCCTTTTATAAGCGGATGAGAGATTTAGAAAATCTGCATTTTTGAACACATTTCAACTGAAGACTGCTCTAAAACTTCCAGAAAGTTGAATTGTATATTTATACAAATTTGGAAGTTTTACATTTTTCGGCCCAACATTTTAATAAGTGTAACAGAAAGGTTTAAAAAACGGTAGTATCTATATGGGCTCACCAAACCCTTTAACGTTTTCTCCCGCATTAACGAAATGCTTCTTTAAACGGTCCTGCAATTTCAAATTTACATCTAAAATACTTGGAAAGCTATAATTTTTTTATTGAAAACATAACTGAGACAGTTTTGTTAACGGGTTAAAAGCTTTGAAAACATTGAAATATAACTGGATTCTCCAAATTCCTTGAACTTTTGCACACAAACCCATCAGCTCTCATAAAATCTTCCATAATTTTGGTCTTAGGTCTACAAAAATGCGGAACTTGTAAGTTTTTTTTGGATGCGTGCCCAGCTGACACTCTTTAATAAGCGCCAGAGAAAGATTAAAAATCAGTCAAAAATCAGTAGGTGCTTCAAATGCTTTGAATTTTTGCCGTGTTCTAAGCAAAGAGGGTCCCAAAACTTCAGGAAAGTTTTACTGAAAATCTATAAGAACTTGGAAGTTATAATTTTTTTTGTTCAGTTGAAACATGTTCATCAATGCAACAGTTGGTTTGAAGTACGCCGGAAATTACATCTTTTCTCCAAACCGTTTCTCTTTCTCCATAAGCACTAACAAAGGTTTCTCCTCAACTGACTTAAAACTTCCACTTGATATCGGAAAAGGTTTAGAAGTTATGAATTTTTTATCGGGAACTTTCACAAGTGAGACACTGGAAAATGGAACAGAGAGTTTCCAAAACGGTGGAATATCAAGAAGTCTTCCAAATTTCTTCGGCTTTTGCACACAAACCCACCACAGGCTTTCATAAAGTGACCTAAAATGTGCCTTTGTAATATCAAAAATGCGGAAGTTATTAGTTTTTTTGGATGCGTGCCCAATCGAAGTACTGTTATAAGCGCGAGCGACAGTTTGAAAATCGGTAAAAAATCCGTATGTACCTTAAAAGCATGGATTTTTTGCACTAAAACTTTTCAAAACTTGAACTGTAAAGCTGCAAGTGTTCAGAAGCTAACAATTTTTTTGGAGCTTACTCATTTGAGGCCTTTTTATAAGGGTGACAGAAAGTTCGGAAAACGGCAGAAAATCGATGGATTCTCTAATATATATCTAACTTATTTATGCACAAAAATGTTCTCTGCCGATTAGCACAAGCTAAATACGAAGTCCGATCCTGTTTTCACATGTTTGCCTATTTTATTTAGACAATCAGGCCTTTTACGCTAAACACGCATCATCTGGACGGTACTTTACAATTTCCAACACGACGCGCTTATTATGAATTTATTGAACTTAGTTGAGGTCAATGCTAATTTAACCTTTTATTTGTTGATGTTTTCTTGATTCAATGAAAATCCTCTTATCATCAAGAAGATTGATCTTATTCGTAATTTTTACGGGAAAAAATTATTTGCGTCAAAAATCGCACTACTGCTCTCGTTTTAAAGGTGTTTAAAAATCGCAATTCCTTCGGCTTGGTCAGCTTCCGTGAGCAGTTAAAGCCCTGACCCGAAGACAAATCCCGCCGCCCTCTGAACATTATGATTCCAGGCAAAACTTCTTGCTAAATCCGTGCAAACTCTAATCTGAAACTGTTTCTTCTTCGTCCTCCTACAGGTCTCATCATTGTTCGATTTGACGAGAGGGCACGTTAACTTACTAGTTTGGCCCACTTGGGCACCTTAAGGATGGCCAAGTTTGGTGCGTGTTCGGAATATGAGCAAAAACTTGCTCGCACAAAAGGCCAAGGGATAAACAAGGGCACGATCGAAAATAAAGCACTAACTTAGCTTTCAAAAGATTTCGATTGTCTTAAGCAAAAATTGAAAGTGGATTTTATAAATCCCAGTGTTTAGAAGGGTTCGGAGGAACAATATGCTTGCGGTTTTTGGGTTAATTTTTGGTTTTTCTTCAGTTGACTCTAAGCGATTGTTTTCCTTGGTAGAGTTCTATTTTAGTCTTCTGCAGAACAACTTGGCAGGAAATTGTCCAAGATGCCCAAAAATTGTAACTTTAAACCTCATCAATTTTGGAAGTTATGAATTTTTATCAGAAAGCTGGGCCAATTGAGGCCTTTGAGAAGCGTAACAGAGAGTTCAGAAAACGGTCAAAAATCGATGGGTTCTCTAAACTTTTTCAGTTTTTCTGTACACACCAAAGATTTTTCTAAACGGGCTGGAAGTTTTAACTTCAGATCTCAAAGGGTGTGGAATTTATTAATTTTTATTATTAATTCATAAGCTTGTTCAAAACACACACTTTTATAAGAGTATCAGCTGGTTTAAAAAACAGTAGAACAAACTCATGGATCGTCCAATTTCTTTGATTTCTTGGAAGCTTGCGCAAAAATGCCTCAAATTTTATCTTTATATCTAGAATAATTTGTAAGTGATAAATCTATATCCGAATGCCTGCCCTGAAAAAGGACTAACTAGTTGATCACCCATAAATGCATTAAACATTCCTCGATATTGAAGCGGGGTGCCTGCAAAAATCTATGAACTGGACCAAAATCACTCAGAACTGACAGATTTTAGATAAATCCCCAAAATCTAACTGGCATGTGTGGAACAATCTGTTCCTGCCTTAAAGGCAGATAATTTAATATTTAAGCTGACAAAATTCAGATCGTTTTTTGAAGAAAACCGGATTTAAGGACTATGAATTTTAAGGACTATGAATTTAAATTAGGTACCTAAGAAATCGCGATTTCAAAAAAAAAGTGACGAGTCGTTTACTGGAAAAGTTTATCGCTTTCACTGAACTTTTTCTGTCTAACCTGTAAACGGAAAATTTCGAGTTTTTTGTTAAAAAATGCATTTCAAATCGATTTACTGTAAGAAAATGTTTCGACCAATTAGTACTGTTAAACAGTGTGCTGTACAGGAAAAGGGATGATTTTGAACGACAAAACCTTCACCTAAAAGTCGGGGCAAATTGTTCTTGAGCTTTATGCCCTGTTTCTAAAACGTTTTTAAAAATAGTTGATTATATTAACTTCCATAATCGTTTAATACGTTCAGAGTGTTTCTCGGTCTGTATCTCAGTTGAAAATTGCCAGAAATCCTAAAAAGGACTGTAAAAAATAAGCAGAAGGCGCATACTAATTGAGTGAAAACCAAGAAAGTATAATTGTTTGTCACAAATACAACCGCACACATTGAAGTATAAGAAATGTCTCAGTTTCTATATAAAACCGTCCAACTTTACGACTGCCGATTCTAAAAACACCAGAAAATTATACAATAAGGAGTAGGATAGAACATATAGAAATGCAAAAAAATAATAGCTATCATTAGTTGGGACTATCCTGAAAACAACACTCCTAACCCGGCACTTGTATTCTCTATGGCTCTGACGATTGCGGAAGTTCTATTTTGTTTTTACAAAAAAATGCATCAGAAAAATCAAACTGCCTAGAAAGAAAACGAGAGATTAGACATAGAGAATCAGCTAAAAAGCAAATATTGTTTACTAAAGTGTCCTCCAAGGATAACTTGAAAATAATGAGGCAATAAGCTACGTTTTCTGCAGCTGTTGTTTGCCTATTTTCTTGAACTTTCCACAAGTTTCCGAAATTGCGTTACTGCCAGTTTAATATTCGATGACACAATAAATTGATAAAACGTAATTTTTCTCAAAACCCTCAACCGGAGGTCCTGAAGTTAAATATTTCATTAGCGTAGTTTTTCCTGCTTTTTCCAGCGCTAGAAAGACAAGCCCTTTATCTCTAACCCCGAAATAAGAAAGCCTGCTGCTTAATTCGCTATCCGCTATATTCCAGGCACGTGGTTAACTCGATGGCGAATATCGGTCGGTTTCGGTCAGTCTTAAGATGACACGTAAAGTTCCCAAATAGCCGAAGTACAGGTGAGTTGAGCCGGAATTTAAAACTCTCTTATGAGCAGACAGAATATAAATAGTGAAATTTCCATTTCCAATCCACAATTTGAGCTGGTCGAAAATGCGACAATAAAAGGTTGATTTTATTCGGGTGCATTTATCGGGGTCACGTTTATTGGACTGAGACTGGACAAATCAAATCGGCCAAGTGCCAGTTTACATCCAATCGGTCAGAATTTCGCTGAGTTTCCAGTATGCAGAACACGTTTCTGAGCAGGAGGAAACTGAAAAACTCTCTGAAATATTTCGTGGTTCTATTTCCAACAACTTCAATGAGAATTACAGGAGGTTTTGCTTAAAATCGATGGTTAAAGTTGACGCCTACTCGCTTGTCCCCGCTCTGACTTCCTCCAGGACCTCCAAATTGATGACTGGCGCCTCCTCCAACATTGAGGGTTGATTCTCCAAAGCGATTTTTATTGGACCAGACCGGCACTCGTCCATCCACACCCACTGAGTGGCCCTGACCGTTTCCATGTCCGTATTGAACTCTGCCTCCTGAGCCTGCAATGCCACTTTGAGTTAGCAGAAGAAAATGAAAAACACTGTAAATTCTACCATTGGGGTTTGAGAATCCTATGGTTCCACCTTGGCCCTTTCCGTTCGCTCCTCCTCCTCCAAATCCTTGAGCGGCTTCCCTAGAGAATTTTCAAAAAATTAGCTTCAAGCTCCAAAGGATTTTTCGCGCACGTTTTTTTATACCTTTTTGGGCGGGGTGCCGATGGCTTTAGAACGTACTGCGGCGCTTCTTCAACTTCTTCTGGGGCGATCGAAGGGTAAGCAATGGCACAAGCCAGTACTGCGCACAGTACAACTATACTGAACAACTGCGACTGCATGGTGGTTCTTCTTAAGGCTCAACTGAATGATACTGATGTTGAACCGTCGACGATGCAGGTCTTTTATATGATAATCCGGGTAAATTACCGTCTGTTCACTTGCGTTTCGGGTTCTAGAATCGAGGTCAAGTGAGAGACATTTTTGATATGAATACTGTGAATCACAGTAAAGAGATTTGTGTGGGGTCATGAATTTTATCTTATTCTCCCTTTTTTGTTTCTAATTCAACACAGTGTAAAATGTTAAAGCTTGCACTATTTGCGCTTAACAGGAACACTAATTTTGGGCTGCTAAAGAGAGGGAAACACAGTTAAAAACGCCGATGGATTGACTATTAGCAAAAGTATACTTTGTCTGATTTGTTTAATACTTCCGCTGACTGATGCACAATAGAAATTAAGTTAAAAATAAATTAAGTTGAAAACAGGGCTTGCAAGGCTTAAACATACATAGAATCTAATCCAACAGGAGTCAGAAAAAACGTGCTTTGAATGAATAAAAACGCTTTTTACAAACACAAATATCTCACAAACGGATTGTCAATTCAACTATTTCCTTTTTATTTACAAACAAAATACAGAGTGGCTCAAGAAAGTTGTAGCGTTTTGAATGTATGCCAAGTATTAAACCCTGTAAAAAATTAATCAAGTATGCATGTATAAGCAAAAATTAAACGTTTGTCCAAGATGCCCAAAAATTGTAACTTCAAATCTCATCAATTTTGAAAGTTATGAATTTTTATCAGAGAGCTGGGCCAATTGAGGCCTTTTGAGAAGCGTCCCAGATAGCACAAAATATTACATACATATTTAGGAAATATTTCAGATCAAAAGCAAGTATTTCTTAAATATTATTTTTAAAATATTTGTTTCTAATATTTAATTAGCATGAAACAAATAAAATAATAATAGTTTTTTTAAGTACGTAATACTTTTCGTACCTATATATAACAACCTTAACACCCAAAAAGTTACTAATATATTATTTTTAATAAATATGAATAAACTTTAGAACTTATGATCTGAGTTTTCATTGATCAGTAAATAGAAAATATTTCAGAGCGAAAAGATATATTTTTCAAATGTGATTTAAACATTCTATAGAAAATATTTGTTTCTAATATTTAATTAGCATGAAATAAATAAAATAATAATAGGTTTTCTTAGTACGTAATACTTTTTGTGTCTATATATAACA
>NW_026018508.1:16726187-16744582 GCF_020466585.1 Dendroctonus ponderosae
GTTAGTATTAGTGTTTCAAATTTTCCTGTTCATTTTAATCAAATTTGGTCGGTTCCATCCTCATTGAAACATTCCCGAAACCACTCAAAACTTTTGTTTTTCGACTCAGTTTCAACGTAAACCTGTCTGGTAAAATATTGGATAAAATGCGGATCAAACAAACCAGGACAAGGGTATATGCAAGGCTGAAAAAATGTCATCTTTAATTTAGCGAAACGATATTTTTAGCCCTTTTGAATTGCTGATTCGCCAGTCAGAAAGCCTCTTTAAAGCGATATATCATTTATAAGCGAATTTCGGTTCGCCATAAAACATTCCGAAAATGTTTAGCATCGCTTATTATGATGGATTAGCCCGTTTGTGATGTATTTATGCCGCGCACACCTCGTACCATCGACCAAATATCCGTCTTTGGGTTTCGGTGTTTTATTTTCCACCCTGTTTTGCATAACCGAATTATTTCACTATGTGTGTGTGTCGCTAGGGGGCAATTCAAAAATAAATAACGCTAATATTCAGTTGAATACGGCTTGAATGACGGTTTGGTTATTGGATTTCCAAATGGTTTCACAGCGTCAAGAGTAAACTGAAAAAATCTTAATATTTTAGTCAAACGCGGAAAACATTTGGATGTGACTCTCTGGAAAAGACACTGTTAAAATTTAATTTCCCAGAGTTTTATCAAACTATATTCATGCGTGCGACGCAATTTTCAATTTTTTACCTTGAGAGTGAAGGCGGACCTCCCTAAACRATCAACCTGTGAAGGCCAAKRTTTTTGTATATTTTTCTGTATKTTTTTAATWTGCCTTTTTTATWAACTTATACTATTAAACGTCSATTTTGGGTTTYGCACTTAAATAAGTTTGAATGTCTTYCTCTCTCGTTTTTCTGCTCTSTTCAGKGTTTTTCTTGWTTCGGCTGGRATTTTTTTGTTTTCAAATCAGATGTATTTTTACYCATCTAATATGCCTACGATATTTGCGGCTTTCGACCAATATCTGCGCTCCATCCCGTATTTACCAAATATTCCGTCTGTTTTGYCTGTTGATGTTWTATAARTTTTTGCGTTTYAAAACTTTGSAATATTAATTTYATSCTGTTRAAATCATTTGTTTCCCGTTTAACATTCATATTTTTTTTTGGTTTYCAWTCCGATAAAACTCCTTACAATTTTGTGTTCTGTTCTGTKTATAAGCARTTTTCTGGTGGATTTTTTGCCTTAAAAATCMCTCAATTCAAATGACTCTAATGGAAAAACTCGATTGATGTTGTACGCGTCTGATATTARAGCCAMTAGGAGTTTTTATATTTARTAAYAATTTCTGCAATTTTGCSATCGAGTAYTTTATTTCATCTTCGAAGCAAGTCAAAGACAAACACGTGCAAATTAAGCAAATAAACCCGAAAATCTCTGGCTTGCGAGCCCAATTTTTCACTAATACACTGAGAATAGAGCAAAATTACTGGTAAATCAAATCAAGAAACATAAAACTTTGAAAAACCCAATGGCTGTTCATCTGAGTTAATCAGGAAGTTTGTGGCCCTTTAGATTGTCCAGTGGACTTGGGAAAACTTCCGCAGATTAAAACGTGCTGGTTCAGACTGTAAAAAAGCCATCAATCCCGATGATATTATTCCAAGAGATACTTCAACGATTTTATGGGTAATTCAAAGACGTCCAACAGCTATGAAATGCACTTCAGCCATTAATACTGAGACGTTGCATCGTAAAAGACCGCTCATAAATATTGTATTGTCATTAAGCGTTAATAATGTGCAAAATCCGCGGTAGTTTTATCGTTCGAAAAACCCGACCTTTGTGCTATAGAACCTGTAAAAACTTGCAAAAAATTGTGCAAAACGGGATCTAAATGTCCTCCGGTTTAAGAAATGTTGCTGTCTTTTGAATAACTTTTGAATAATAATAAATAAGTCTTACTTTGAATAGTTCTCAAAATTCAATCCAATCTTTCAACAAAACCAAATTTTGCATTAACATAGAGTGAAACGTGCGCTATTTACAGCCGCATCTTCACGCTCAAACACTTTGGTTGTAAACAATTTTTTTACATCGGCGTGTAAATTTAGCCGCACTTTAAATAATTTTTGAAATTTAGTCCGAACTTCTAAGTAAACGAAACTTTCAGGATGCAAAAGTGAATCTAGTTTTAGTTGCAGGCGCAAAAAGCGAATTTTTGGCAAAAACGGCCGGTAAATTTAGTCGCAAAACTCCCTGCAAGTCTCATTTTGAATAATTCTCAAAACTCAGTCGAAACCTTAAACACGACGAAACTTTGCAAAAGGAGAACGTGAATCTTGATCAATTCATGTGAAAAAAAGCGATCTTCAGGCTCAACTAGTTTAGTTGTAAATAATTTTTGATAAAGGCAGGTAAATTTGATCGCGAAAATTTTTGCGAGACTTATTTGAGTAATTGGCAAAATTCAGCGCCAACCTCCAGACAAATGAAACTCTGTGAGAGCATAAAACGAATCTTTCTCTATTTACAGCAGCAAAAAGCAGTCTTTATTATGAAGTGACTTCGTCGTAAATAATTTAAAAAAACGACTAGTAAATTGAATCACAAAAGTTGCAAAGGTCACACTTCGAATAATTTAAAAAATTCAGCTGAAACTTCTCAGAATAGCAAATTTTGTAGAAGCATAGAGTGAAACTTGCTTCAGTTTCAGCTGCAAAAAGCGGGGTCGATTTAGGGACAAAAGTCCCTGCCAGGTTGAGTAATTATCAAAATGCAGCTTGTGCCTCCAAGCAAACCAAACTTTGAGCAAAAACTGCTCTTCAACCTCAAAATGCAAAACAAAATGCGGTAGTTAAATGAATCATGACAAATGGATTGTGAAGAGGACTTGAAAATCGACAATAGATTTTTTAAATCTTCGACTTCGGAATGAAAATTAATTCAGTTTCGGCGTGAGAAAGAAATAATTTGCCTTTAAAAAACCTAGTTAATAAACTTCAATTTCGTATTAATAAAATGTTAATTTATTTGGTGTGCATGCAGACGATGAATAAACCTACAAACTTACAAACGCAAGAGGTGTAAAAAGAGGTCTTAAAGCTCAGCTTTTGTTGCCAGTTTTCGACTTGTAAACTAACGTTTACCCACTCGACACTCGATAAAGGTGTTGCTGCCTCCAACTAATCCCGATTCGACTAAGTAATAATTTGCGTATAGCGGAGCCCTAGTTGATATTCAGGGAAGCGCGAAGGAAACAAACAAACGATAACAAAATTGGAAAAAATGTGTGCGAATTTGTTCGAAAGCTTTACAACGCCCGCAGCGGTTCTACTTTTCAATTTTTATCGTGTCATATTGACGATTTTTTTCGATGAAAATTTGTTTTTCGCACGGCTCTTCAGCCTCCTGAGGCTGTTTTTTTTTATAGTGGCAGTTCGTTTCATTTTGCGATTTCAACGTGTTGTGCGCGAACAGGTCGTTTGGGGAATGGATTTGAATAATTTTGATCCCCAGTGACGGGCTCTAATACACCCATTTTTCCCACTCTCATTCACTTTCAACGGTGAAAATTTAAATACGGCAACGACTAATAACTGGCAGGGATTTTTCCCAACGGCTTCTTGCCAGTTTTCGTCGGGAGAACAATTCCTTTTACGGTCATTCATGGGGGTGCGATTCTACCTTTAAAACACATTCTTGCACGCATAATGTCTCCTTTGCAAGCCGATATCATACTGAGTTGAGTAGAGTTTAAGTCCCAGCGGCTCGGCGCTTTCGGGTTTTATGCACTTGCGAAGTTCAAACACAACTTTGTTCTCCATGAAATCGGTTATTTCTGTAGTTTTCTCGCAGTTTTGCCCCGTTTATGCTAAAGTGTTTTTATCACTTGCAAGTTTCCGGGTGTAGTTTTTATAATCGCCAACTTCTGCCGGCAAAGGCGACCTTTCAAACTGGTTTACGATCGTAGCCAGATTGGATGGAAATCGTGTTTTTATCATACAGGCAGGCCGATTATTTGATTTCTGGTTTTGCCCCTGCAGTGCCTTCAAGGTGCGTTTTTTCCTTGAATAATTTTGAGATGTTTGATAAAATTCTCAAGAGGTGCCTTTAGAGACGCTCATCTATTGCCTAAGTTGGTTTCTGACTTGCAAAAAAATTGGAAACAAACGATAAATTCTTGACCATAGTCCATAATGGTTCTCAAAGTTCAGTTAATATGTTGAAACAGAGCAGACTTTTATGAAACATACAATTAATCTTTGTCTATTTACGCCCTTAAAAGCAGCAACTTGTTTGGTAGTAAAGAAATTCAAATAAACCGCGGGCAAATTTAACGGCAAAATTTGGTGCAACTCTCAGTTTGAATAATTGTCAAAATTCAACTCCAACCTTTACGCACCCAAAAGTTTGCAGAATCATAGAGGAAATCTTGCTCTATCAACTGCCATAAAAACCGCTCTTCGGCCTAATCTGGGTCGGTTGTAAGGAATTTTTGAAACTCAATAGGCACATTTAATCGCAAAAGTCGCTGCAAGTCTCACTTTGAGTCATGGGTGGAATTTAGTGCAATATTTGAATCAAATGACACATTGAAGAAGCATGGACAGAAACTTGCTCTATTTTGCGCAGTCAACATGGCTCTTCAGAATAAATCAATTCGGCTGTGAGGAATTTTTGAAAATGGGCTTGCAAATTTAACCTCGAAAGTCGTTGCAAGTATCCTCGCACAAACTTGCACAATCCTAACATCTAAACACCCCCAATTTTTCTCATCCATTAGCCGAAAAACGATCTATTTCCTGCCGAAAACAATGCTCTTCAATCGCAACTGGTTTGGACGTAAACAATTTTGAGAAACTGGCAGGCATCCTAGTCGTAAAAGTCGTTCCAAGTTTCACTTTGAGCAATTCTGAAAATTCTGTGCAATATTTGAATCAAGGCAAACACCGACCAGGCATAGAGTGGAATTTGCTCTATTGAATCCCGTCAAAATTGCTGCGTAATCTCGACCAGTTTGGCTGTAAAGAATTTTTGAAAATCTGCCAAAAAATTTAACCGCACAAATCGATGCAAGGCTCATTCTGAGTAATTGGCAGAATTCAGCTCTAGCATCCAAACCCATCAAATTTTGTGATTGCATTGCATGAATCGTGGGGTATTTTTGGCAGTAAAAACTGATTTTTAGTTTCAACTTGTTTGGTCGTAAAGAATTTTTGAAAATTGGCGGATAAATTTACTCGCACAAATCGTTGCCACTCTCACTTTGAGTAACTTGAGTCAGAATTCAAAGCCAACGTATCATAAAACGAAACTTTGAGCAAGGATAGGCAAGACTCCATCCTATCTATTGTCGTAAAAGTCGCGTTTTGTCCCAGTTTGTTTGGTTGTTTAAAATTTTTAAAATCGGAGGGAAAATGTAGTAGCAAAAGGAATTTTGAATAATTCTCAAATTTCAGCAGAGGCCTTCAAACAAATCAAACTTTGCACAAGTATTAAGCAAATTTTGCTCTATTTAGTGCTGCAAAGAGCGCTGGTTCGTCTGGTCGCAAGAAATTTTCGAAAATCGGCAGGTAATCGCACAAGCCGTTGCAAGCGTCATTTTGAATATTTCTCAAGATTCAGTCTGTACTTCCAAGCAACCCAAGTTGGCCAATTTTGGCCCTTCAAAACAATCCAACTAAGAGTAAAAAATACTTTGCCGATTTTATATAAATAAAATTTGCACTTTCTTCAAACTTTTGTTTATTCGGATTATCTTCACTATAAAACGATCAGGCTAAAATCTATGGTTGAAGTCGACGCCTACTCTGCGGTCCAAATTTCTGTTTCCTGCAGGCCCTCCAAAGTGCTGAGTTGCGCCTCCTCCAACATTTAGAGTGGATTCGCCATAGCGATTCTTATTGGACCAGACTGGAACTCGTCCATCTACACTCACTGTGTGGCCTTGTCCGTTTGCATGTCCGTATCCCACACTTCCTTTTGAACCTGCAATGCCACTTAAGTTTAGCACGGAAAATAAAAAAAATGGAAATTCTACCATTGGGGTTGACAAATCCTGCGTAACCACCTTGGCTCTTTCCGTTGGCTCCTCCTGCTCCAGACCATTCAGCAGCTTCCCTGGAGGATTTTCCGAAAGTGAGTTTCAACCTCAAATAATTATTCCCTTACCTTTTTAGGCGACTTGCAGGTGGCTTCAAAGCAAACTGTTCCTCCTCTTGATCCTCTGGGGCCTGCAAAGGGAAAGCAAAGGCGCACGCCAATGCGGCAAAAAGTACAAAACCACTGAACAACTGAAACTGCATGTTGACTGTTTCTTCAGCTTCAATTGACTGATAATTCCTGGCTGGTTTAGTCAGGCTTTTATAGGATAAACCGTGTAAATTACCGTCTGCCCCGCAAGGTTATCTAAAGCAGATTGACAATAAAATAACGGCCAGGCTTTGGCGATTGTAATGCAAGCAATAATATAAACAACATAAGATGGGTATTTTGGAATTACCCAAACACTCGACTCTTATCAGAGTGTTTATATTTAACTTTTACAGCATTAATGCCTGAAAAGTTACTCATGTTTGTAAGATTTCTGTGATAGGAAAAATTGATTCTGTGGCGTAAAGGTGGCCGCAACTCGAAGCTTTAGCACGATTTAAAGCAGCTTCAAATTCATTCTTCGCTGCGAGAAGAACGTTCAAAGGAAGCACTGTAAAAATGGTCAATTGAAGTATTACATCAACTTGAAAATTCTTCAAAAATGTCCAGAGGGTGATCTTTAATTGTGACTTTCGCGCTGTATAAAACAGCATATTTTCCACCTGGTGCGATTAGTTCGAGGATTGGCATTGTTTACCCTCGGGAAGAATTAATTTTTTAAATTCAGCTACAGAATATTCATGAAAAGGTTTTGTTTAAACTAGAATATGGCTCAAAAGTCCTTGAGGATGCCCGCAATTCAACACTTTCAAATGGCAAAAAACAGTAGTTTTTCTCTCAAATTAAGTGTCTTGTTCAATCTCTGAACAAACGAAAACTTTATAAAAATTTTCTGCACTACTTGTAGTTGAAAATGTTTCATTAATCGAAAAAAATCCCTGAATGTGGCCTCAATTTGAAACTTGCTGGCTTTAATGAAACGTTATTTTGTACACTGATTGCAGCAGACAGCAAGTTTGTGCCTCATTCGATTTGGACAAGACGCATTTTCAAAAAAAAAGTGTAATTGCCAATTGAAACACTGCAAAAGCGTGCGAACTCATTTAAAAATCGTTGAAAAAGGCAATTTTTGGAAATTTTCGCCTACTGCACAAAATAGTATTTTATTGTTGATGATCAAGCAAACTTTTCGTTTAAGCTAAAAAATGGTTCAAAAATCCCCTGTAGATCGAAACTTTTAGATATGATTAAACATGATTTTATCCAGTAAATGCAACTCTTTGTCAGCGCAAGCACAAGAACATCTAAGTCCAATCAAATTTAAAAAACTACACCTTTTTAATATCTTTGAAATCTTGCTCAAATTTGCGTGATTTCTGCAATGGAACTCGAATAAAAATGTATTTTGTGAAAGAGTTTCTGGGAAAACTGCTGAAGGTGGACGCAAGCAAAGCCAGTATTTTGGGCTAGAAATTCAATAATTGGCAGATCTGTGTCTCCTTCAATGTGGCTCAGAGGAACGTTTGAAGAAAACACTGTAGGAATGATCAATTGAAATATTACATAATCTCGAAAATTCCTCAAAAATTCCCTGCGCCTGATCTTTAATCGAAACTTTCGCGTTGTATAAAACCGAGATCGTTCCACACAATGAGATTAGGGCTCAAAAATGGCTCAAAATTCCTTGAAGATGGCCGCAATTCGAAACTTTCAACTGTCGGAAAACAGTAGCTTTTCTGTGAAAATTTTATAAAAACTATCTGCACTACTTGCTTGTGATGTGAGCACCAGAGTGCAACTTTGTGCCTCGATGCGTTCGGAAAAGACAAATTTTCCAAACAAAAATTAGAATCATTTATTGAAACATTACAGAAATTAACGAACTCATCTAAAAATGTTGAAAAAAGACGATTTTTTAAACTTTCCAACCACTTAAAACAGTTTCTTCTTCGACTGCAAGAATTTGGAGCAGGGAATGGCAAATACGTGAAAAATCGCCAGTGGATTGAAACTTTTAGACATGATTTTGCCCGCCAATTTAAGCAAACTGAAAAAACCATTTCGTCGGAAATCAAAACTGATATCAATATATCTATAACTCCTTTTTTTACTCACTCGCCTCAGTTGCAGCCTGATGCCATTAAAGAGCATGTTGGAACTTTCAAGTTGTTATTCCGGACAGCGTTACACTGTTGTAGCTAGCGAAAAAGTTGAGTTAACAAACGTGCACAAACAAAAACTGGAAACAGTTAATCCAAGCCGATGGAAGCTGACCAAAATCGAAACAGATTCGAATCCAGAGGTTTGATTAACTCTCGGAGTTCATCCAGACTCGACCTTGTTTGAATGGGGGGTTTCGCTCTAACAAAGGTTTGCCATTATAATTACCTACAGCGATCGCATTATTCCCTTGTTGAACGGTCATTGTTTGTCTAGGATCTCATGAAAAGGATTATTTGATATATTGAGTGGGAATTATTAATGATATCTGCCCGGGGCATATTGACTACTTTATGGGGGGTTCAGCTATCAATTTGTTCATGTTGCTCATAAACAGAAACAGGGTCCGGCTATCTAAGAGATGCCGCAGAACTAGTCGGATTTAGATGCTGATTAACCAGGCAATTTGCCCCAACAAATAATTTCACGTGATTTTTGGCTTGTGAATAAAAAGTTTCCAAGTGCGATTTTGAAATATGCCTGGAAACTCTCAAAACACCCCTAACATCGAAAAATATGCACCTCGTCTCGACTAAATCATAGACAACGATCTTTATTGCGAGGTTTTCGGTACATTACTTTACATAATTGAATATTTTCTTCAAAACCCTCGCTAAACCTTAAAAATATACGAGCGAAAACTTGCCGAACACTTTTAAATTTTAAATAAGCCTCCTACTCAAGAACGGTGCTGGTAGCTTGTTAGTGAGCTGGTTTATATGAGGCTCATAATAATTTTAATCAGAAATTCCACGTCTTTACTGGGCAAGGGGCTTGGATAATTGCTATCCAGAAAAATCCCAAAATTGGAGTTGTCAGAATTGTTGTCACGGATCGCGTGGTTAACCGGGAGTTTAATACAGTGTAAGTTTTGTAAGTTTCCAGGACATTCTTCCGGGAATTAGCAACGTGTTCTGTAAAGTTTCCCGGCCGTTTGCTGTTTTACACCCTTCAAACACGTGCAGGCAAAAAGATGAAATTAGATCCTTTAAAGTTGAAGAGGGTTTGAGCCGAAAGTACTGAATTAGTCTCCTAGTGTTGGATAATCTAGTTTGCAATTTCCTCCAAACAATAATGGCATTGTTGCTGGTTTGGTCAGAGCGAAGGCTCTTAAATCGTTAATAAAACCAAACTCATTAGCTGCTTGAAGCAGCCGGCTTTCAGCAAGGAAATTTCTGACTTTAATTAGCGCGTTCCATGAAATCTCCATTATAACTCTTCGATCAACAAAATTTCGCTGCAATTACGCCATTCGCTGCTATTTAAAAGGAAGCAACTTTATAGCAACTAAGTAAGGATGCGCTACTCGTGTTTTCCTTGGTGAGTACGAAAACATTTTCAAGAGTTTCGCCACCCATCAGCTGCAGTATTCGACTACTCGGGAAATTTTACAGTAGTTTTAATTAGTGTGTATACGGGAGTTAAAAACAAACTTTTCCAACAGAAACACTGGAAACTTTAAATTCTACAGGTTTGTTTATGTCTGCTTGATAAAATGCCCTATTTAGTTCAGCGGGTTTCGGTACAAGATAAAGAGCTTTACATTTAACGAAAATCCGCATAATCCTTTTGCCGGTTCCACCATCCATATGGGTCAGCCTGGAAAAAACGTGTCTCCTAATTAGTCAATTTCGAACTGAACTTGATCTGATTCAGAACGACTCGATTCCTGCAGAGCTTGGAAAAAATTACTGTTTTGGCCAAAAAATGCCAGTTTGTGATCTCTGGACGTTTCAGGCAGCAGGGAGATTTTGGGCCATTTTCTAGCTAATGAATGCGAAAGTTTCCTTGGTCATCAAAGGGTTTCTTCAAAAATTCAGTATTTGCAACTGCAAAAACCTGCAGACTTTTGGTCGAATAAGAAATTTCATTGCTTTTTGAACGAATTCTAGTCTTCCTGAAGTGTTTCAATTGACAATTATTTCTGTTTTTTTGGAGAAATAATCACGTCTAACAGGAAAAGCACAGAGTTGTACTCGATGGGCAAATTACATAATAAGGACACAATTTTTGGAAGGGAAACGAAAAATCAAAAGGTCTTTAATAACGTCCTGATTAGTGGCTTTACGAAAAATATCGAAAGCATTTTTTAATGGGTTTCTCAATCCTCTGTCCAGTGGCGTGCATAAATTCGTGCCCTTTCTTTAAGTGATTATAGCACGATTTAGAGATTTTTTTTTTAATTGGTTCTGAAACCATATTTTAGCCGCCTTTTGAGCTGCCGGACATTTTCTCAAGAATTAAATTTTTCGTAAAATGCCTGGTTTTCGAGCAAACAATTAAAAAGTGATTTTGCAGACATTTTTTTTAAATCATATTTTGGCTGGTTGTTTAAAATGCGCTCAATAAAACACAAAAAGCCATCCGTTGCTGAAAAAAATCCTCTGTTAATTTTTGGGGCAAAATGAGAAACGAAAGACAAACAAATCCTTAGTAGCTCCCTAATTGGTCGCTTTGCAAAAAAATCTTAAGAATTTTTTAATGGGAATTGAAATCTTTTACTTATCTACATCTGGAACATTGAAAAGTTTTTTACAAATTAAATTTGCGGGTATTTTTTCAAAAATTCTGCACGGATTCAAAAACGATATTCATAGCTTCTGATCAAACTGTTTCAGATTTTTCAAAACAAAAATTTTTGCGCCCTCTTTTGAATTTTTCAAGAATTTAGATTTTGAGATATTTTTTCAAAAGTTCTTCGACGGTTTTGAAAAGATTTTTCTTTGCTGCCTTTCTAGCTGCTGAACATTTATCGATAAGAATTTTTATGCAGGTAAAATACAGAGTTTTCGATAAAAAAATTGAAAATTAGAATTTACTAAGAACTTTTTTTCGAAAATGTTACTTGTTGAAAACCCAATAAAATATTTTGAAAATTTGTTTCAAGAATCCGGCAACGGTTTTAACGAAAATTTGAGTTGCTTAACATTTTAGGAAGAACATATATTTTTTTATGAAAACCTGGTTTTGCAGCAAAAAATTAAAATGATATTTTCTAATAAGTGTCTCACAATTTGCCAAAATTTTTTGAAAAAAATAGACTAATTAAGGTAAATAAAAAATTAAAATAACACGAGGAGCTCCGAGTTGGTCGCTTCGTCAACAAAAAGGCAATTATTTTTTAATGGGGATTTAATAATCTATCCACTGCTGTGCGTTGAATTGCAGCACTGTTTTTAGATTGAAAAATATTTTTTTAACTACATTTGTGGATTTTTTTTGCAAAAAACATGCAGTGGATTCTTGGGAATTCCGTCAGTTTCAAATAACGCAATTTTAGAGAATATTTGTCGTTTTGCCCAGTTTTAATCGACAGTTGTGCTAACGTTTTTTTTACAAAATATAGTTTGAACGAAAGGAAGATGCTGCTCAGCTCTGCCAAAAAAAGTGTACAAGTTCTACATAAGTTCCACCTTCATAAATTCAAGGATTTGTTGCAGTCTCCTTCTTCAAAGATAACCAAAATAATACTTTTTTTCATAGTCCAAAATTTCTTATTTTTCTTACGGACATTTTGAACGGTTTTTCACGTTTATATAGGATTTTGGTCCACAATTTTCGCAGTTTTTTTTGAAAATTTGCCAGTATCTGCCTTTAATAGAAAAAGTGCTGATACCCCACGATACTTTGAGGAATTTTTTTATGAAATTTCGGATTTATGTGAAGTTTCAATTGACAATTCCTAGAGTGAATTAATAAATTGCGTATTAAAGTGCTTAAAGAAATGTTAATGTAATTTTGTATAATGCATCTATTTGTTAAATCATTTTATACTCTGTTCATGCACCAGTTCCTATAATTTCTAGAGTAAAATTTTGGAAATTTTAAAAGTTACTTAGAAAAAATATTAGAGCCTCTGAAGCTCTAGTAAGGCGAACGCAAACAGCTTGTTTGGAGTGAAAATTAATTAAATAAAAGCGAATGAAAGCAGTAGATATGCAAATTAGTGTCGATTAAAAGCGCGCTACCTAAATGAAGTTTGCATATTTCTGTCGCGATTCCATTTTTCAAAACCCATTTAGCTTCATAATTCCTTTGACATGAACGGGGGGCGATTAATGTAGTGTAATAAAGCCGATCGAAAATTACCAAATTGGGTAAAAGAAAAATGATTAATGAACACGTTTAAAAATCCACCGTATCCAAAGAGCAGTTTATAAACTGAAATCGTTGCTCTCCGTTTCTTGTTTGACCGCTAATCCAGAACAATTTTGTCGAATTTCTCTAATGGGCCACATTAAGGCCATCAGCAGTTGTTCGTTTCGTTAGACCAGCACAACAATGGCCAGACATTGTATAGTTTTGCTCGGAATGAAATTCTTTTAAAATGCTTAAATTGTGGGTTTGGTTACTTTGTTCCAATCTGACTAATGACGGCAATTTGTTTCCAGTAAACGAACTGCTAGTTTTAATTAAAGCGACTGAGAGTAAAGCATGGCACCTCGACTACAATGCCATCGAGTTTCCTCAAAAATTGTTGCGATATTTCTTGCGAAATGCTCAGCGAACAGCTGGAAATCGGAGATTGGGTTGATTTTTAATTCCAAGTTTGCGTTACAGATAGACTGAGGGAAAAAACGTCGATTTATAATCGTGGACTTTTCGGGGTCGTTACGGTGCTCGTATTAAGTTTGTTATGTTCAAATCGTTCTTAATCAGGAGCGAAATGACCCTTATGCGAACAGAGTGTGTTCTCGTCTCGAACTGCTAACTATCCAAGTTTACTCATTTATTACGTTTCATATGACAAAGAATTATAAGCACTAGAAACTGAAACTGATCAATGCGATATATATTTATTTTAATATTTAAACGGGAAAATTTCAGATTTTAATTATTTTTTTGTTGGTTGTTATTGTCAACAGAAATATTGGATCGCAATACGTGCACATGCCAGCCTATGGGACGCTTAACAAAGAGGGTTTTCATGGGGATTTCGATTCGAAAATGACAAAAATTGCCAAATCCATAAACACGATTCATCTAGAAAAATAATTACATTTTTCGATAAAATCCATTTGACAACAATTGAATTATTCGCAGATTTTTATTAAAACATTCGCTCGGATTGCTATTGTAGTTACTCCGCAATTGGATTCGACTGAAAACGAGCTGAGAGTTGTTATCACGACGAAGAACAAATCTTATGCAGAAGTATGAACCTACAATAAAGCAAAAATGGTTTAAAAAAATAAGTATTTAACAGAGTAAATAATTCAAAGCCTGTATCAAAATTGATGAAGTTTGCTGGTTCTCTAATAGTGAATTAACAGTCTGTTTTGAAAATTGCAGGCGTTTTGCGAAATTTCTTTTGGCACCTTTATAGCGAATGTGACGCAATGCCCTGAGGATGCCTATATAAATATGGGAAAACATCTGCTTTTTTGAATCCGAACTAAGTTAATGAACAGCTAACTTTTGCAAGCAACTTTTGTTTCTACAGGGATTTCAACACATATTTATTGAGACACTTTCAGGGCACCGACGCCTCAGCCCCTGTCGATACTTTGGCCCAAATCAGGGATCCAAAAATTTTTTATCTCCAGCTAAAATTCGTTGAAAATATTGATCGAAACTTTCCAGCAGACAAACAAACAGCATTTTCATTTTCATCGTTGCAATTAGTCATTGCGAATGGACGTTAAAGCGCAAATATTTGAATCTCGTTTTTATTTACCGCACTTTTTTCGGACAGTTAACGTGACGCATTTGAACAAAAATGGGCTTGTTTAGATGGCATATAATGGTGGATGTGGGCGCAGCCATCAATTTACATTTTGCTCCATCAACATCGAACTGTATGCCATTAGTTTTCCTTTGCAAAAGCTCCATAGTCTGAAATTTACAATTTTAGAAATATCCTTTAACATATTCGTGGAGTAAGTTTGAACTAGGCGAAGACAGGCGCGTATTCGTTATGTGCATGCAAATTCACCGCAATACCTCTTTTCTCAATTTGGTAATTTGCATTTAAGAAAATGCACCTTACGGATTTGCGGGCTCAAGTTTTGCTTAACAAGTAAGTGGGAAATTTGAATGCGGCAAAGCGATGAGTTTAATAACAGGATAGAGCCAACTTTGCCACGACTTCGAAAAACCCTCTATATAAACTCAATCGAAACTACCACCTCAATTATCACAACAAGTGGCTAATCATTCCAGCTCTTTATAAATAAGCCACCATCCCTAATGACCAATGCTTGCGCCGATTTCATTAACAATTTACTCAGCATTATCGTAATTACCCAACCCCAACATCATCCATTCTTGGCTGCTGATTTATTAATAATATCCGGCGTTTGTCCTGCGATAATCACACATCAATCAATAGAAACTGAACCGAGTCGCAGTTAGTTGGAAATGTTGCAGTTAATTAAAACATTCAAATTCCCTCGCAAATGCAGCACAAACAAGCAACTGCAAATTGTTAATAAACACCTACAATTCTCAGCTTAGGGTTCGTCTTAGCAGAAACAGCGGCCGCTCAGGTGGAATTGAGCAATAATCCATTTAAACTGCACCTTCAAACGTTGGCGTTGCTCGCCATTTCTGAGCAAATAAAACACTCGATCCTCTGAGTATCTTTCTCTGAGTATGAGTATGATTAATAGCTTTGCGACGGAAAGGCGAAATTAATTTCATGTTAATTACTGCTGATTTAATAACGTGGAATTTGAGGTTTTTTTCCAAATTTTTAATAAATTCGTCTGGTTTGTGTCATCCGGAGTGAAAATTCAGCGATGTGAAGAAATTGAAATTTGGCCTTTGTCAGGATTTGCGGTTGTTCATAATCTTCAGGCGTATGACACACCTTTTATTTTACTGTTTTCTATTTGCAAATTTCCTTTCTCTACAGGTCGAGATGATTTTTTTTGCATGTTAACTTCAATAGTCTTCAAATTATTGACAAAGAAATTGAAAAATGGTTATCCTGCAAAATATGCGCCAGAGTTAACTGAGAACGCGAATATTTTAATGAAAACACAAAATCGCCTGACCTAAAAATTAAGGTTTTACGTTACTTTAACAATAAAATTTATATACTATGTTGAAAGAAAACAAAATAATGTGAAAAGATTTAATACACCGTCGAAAATAAAGTCTCAATATCAAGGGAAATATGTTACTGAAAACGCATTGATTACGTCTAAGAAGGGAACTAATTATAAACATGTAGAACACAGCAAAACTACCTTAAAGGTCAAACACATGATTTTAGATAGTGCATAATCTTCAAACTTATGATACACACTCTATTTTATGGTTTTCTCTTCGCTAATTTCACTTCTTAAAATGACGAAAATTATCGAAAATTTGTTTTTTCTGCATGTTTACTTCGATGGAATTCAGTTAATTGGTAAAGGAATTGGAAATTTATATAATATATATGTTAAAACTGTTTTAAAAGTAAAAATTCAGCGATGTGAAGGAATTGAAATTCGGCCTTTTGTGCTACAGATGTTCGGTCGTATAAAATGTTCAAGCGTATGAAACACAGTTTACTTAAATGTTTTCTATTCAAAAGCTGCATTTGTTAATAATACTATAAATTAGTATTTTAGCGTCCGTTTCTTTACTAATCATAATATTTTTGGTGTTGAGAAAAGCATTGCAAAATTGCATTTCTTTTATTATTTGAGGTAATTATAATCATTAATAACTCAGTTCAGGCGATTTTGCATTTTCATTAAATTATTCGCTTCCATTTAACTTTAGCAACGATGGTTGCAGGAATATAATTTATTAAATGCTTTTCTAAACACAGTAAATACCATGATTATAGAAAAAACGGAAGGTTAGAATACTAATTTAGTCATATTAACAATTGAAATTATTAAATAGAAAATGAAGTGTGTTTCATACATTTTCAGATTATGCACCACCATAAATATTGTGCGTGATTCAAAAGGAAAAATTTTACTTTTGCATTGTTGTTTTACATTGCTTTACATTGTTGAATATGGACTTTTTAGTAGTCATGTGTTGTTGGGTTTTTCCTGTTTATATACTTTTTTATTTACATTCTAGTAAAGCTGCATGAAATGCGTTTCAAATAGGAATTATTCATAAAATCCTTTTTTTTTTCACTTTAAACTCGTTGAATAAGAGATTTTTGTTTGCAAAGTCGACAAAGTTACAAAAGTCTAAAATATGTAGGCGTGAAATTAAAATTCGAATATCCCCAATGGAAAAACCTACAAGATATTTTGGCTGTAACACAAACCCACGTTAAGCCGCCCTTCATGAAGAATCCAAAATTCTGCTTTAAAAAAATATATATTTGGAACTAGTTTACGTGAAAACACGATAAAAGAATCCTGCTTTATAATTCTTTATATTCCAATTTATATGATTCTGCAACAAATTTAATTAAATATCAATAAAGCGAGTTATTGTGAGTATATCGAAATTGTGCCAGTCGATAAACAGGGACGATTTAGTTGAGAGAAGCTGCGGAATCTGAATTAATGGACACTGTTGAGCTTAAGGTCTCGACCGAGTATTACTTTGCAGACAATATGGCCCATGCTTTGTGCCAGTTCAGCCATTTCTCGCCCTTTATTATTCGAAATTCGCATAAACTGAACGCTTCCGAAGCTCCGTCATATAATTCACGTGCCCCCCCTTAATATGTCTGAATTATGGCCGTCTGCAGATATTGTCTTAGCTGCTGCAAGTGGCTAATCGGGGGAAGGGCGAGCATCAACAGGATAAATGGAATTTTTTTTCCTATGCCAATAAATTCCGGTACTTCCGGCGGTTAATTAGCTACTATTGTGCGAACTATGATAATTTCAGCTAAAAATCAACAAAAAAGCTCATCGTTCTGCGTTAAACGAAAGGTGCTTGCTGCAGTATTTTCCAAAGAGAAAACTTTATCTGTCGGCATCCGTTCTAATTAGTTTCCTGATTAGAAGCTCGTTCTTCCATCAATTAGAGGTGAAATGCAGGTGAATCCGTTGCATTCACGTGTGAAAAACCAAAATTGCTTACTCTCGAAAGTTCACGCAGAAGGATTTTAAGTAGTAATCTCTATATTAAACTCGGAAGTTTTGTCGCTGGAAATGCCAATATTTTATATTCAACATGCGTTTAATTCTCAGTTTTTAGCACTTTAAATATTGTTTTATTCAAAAAAAATGCGCAATTTGAGGGCCTATTGCGCCATAACAATTAAAACTTTGCTGCTCTTCCGGCTCTTCAAATATGAGCAAACCCCGCTAAGAGCGACTCACAAGATACGCATAAATTTTGAATTTTCGCATTTTCCGTGAAAACTAGAAACATTCCTTAAATAATGTTTTATATAAAATGTACCAAATCAAGGCCAATTTGTTGCCTTATTTGCTAAAGGAAAGGAACGCCGGTCAACTCTGTGACTGATCGTAAATGCCACAAAATAAGCAAAATGTTTCTAAAAAAATGTAAATAACCAAGAACAGTGCAAAAGTTATTTGCCATAAAACTGCATATATAATCGCCCCACATTCGCCAGCTAAAACGTGTTTTGCCCGGGTAACTTCAACTTTAACTTTGAGAACACATCGGCGCCTGAAAGATAAACAAAATCCATTTCAGCTCGCAAAATACAAGCTAAACTAACATGGATTTTTACGTTAATTAGTCTCCACTGTTCAAGGCTTACGGGCGCCGCGTGGCAACGAAAAATTAAAAAACCGCTAATCAACTTAAAACGTAAACCGAATTTTGGAAGCTGAAGGTAACATCAAAGTGATTTAACAACAATTTAGCATGTAATTATGCGCCAACTCCAGACACAGCTTGAGGTTAGCGCTATTTAAACGCTGGCATAGCGATGCGGCCATGTTCCTTAATTAACAGCAACGCCAAGTCGACCGGGCAAAGCTAACTTTAGCCGAATGTTGGCTGAAGACGAATAACAAGTTATTCATGTATGATAATTGAGCGGTTTTTATGGAGCCTTGGAGGCTCTTACCCGGAAAATGCGAATATGAAACACACTTGAATTATCAAAAGAGATAGACTTTCGAGGCCATTCCTTGAAACAAGTGGGTTTTTC
>NW_026018508.1:16745010-16746197 GCF_020466585.1 Dendroctonus ponderosae
TTTTCCTTAAATACGCATATAAAGTGAATATGAAATGCAGAGCTGTTTTATTTTGGGGATGTTTTTACTACTATTTAACTGTGCATTGGGTTATCTGAGCTTGGTTGAGTGGCCAGTTTTATGTTTTTTTTTGCTTTGGATGGTTGATTGATAAAAAGTTAAATTTGAAAATCTCCAAACAGAAAGTGTCGATGATGACAAAAAAGGTAAAGGAAACTTTCAGGAGCAAGTTTTTTGAAGTCAGAAACCTATCAAGAAGACTTGTAGGAACATAATCCTGCCAAAGAACATAAAGCCCTGTTAAAAACATCCTAATCGTTCCGATGGTGGAACTTAACTGAACGTGTTCAAGAGACGATCTTGAACCCGCCCAAGCAAGAGAATTATTGAATAAAACCACAGAAGAGCTGGAAGACAAGTCGATTAAACAACGGTAGCTAGACGGTAGTTCATTAAACCAAAATCCTTATGAAGATTAAAAAAATCCAGTCAACTGCCATTGAAACAGGACCATCTGCATGGGAAATATTGGCATACTAAACCAGGCTGGAATAGGAAATATCTGGAGTGGCGATGACCATTTGGAAGTTATAACAG
This sequence comes from Dendroctonus ponderosae, assembly GCF_020466585.1. NCBI lineage: Eukaryota > Metazoa > Arthropoda > Insecta > Coleoptera > Curculionidae > Dendroctonus > Dendroctonus ponderosae. The sequence continues at coordinate 16,745,608 of NW_026018508.1, forward strand.
GATTTCCGCATTCATTGCGATAATGTGAGCTCATTTTTCAACCGGCCACTAAATTGGACAATTGCGAGGAAATGTTGGTTCTGTTAGAGGGACTTTTATCGGGCTTTTGAATCAGGAATCACTGTTCGGATTAATTACTTAATGAACGCCCGAACATGCCGGATTTTTCAACATTTATATCCGGAGTTGTGTGGGTTTCCCATATACCCATTTCCCGTTAAAATTCTTGTTTTTTAATTGCAGCAATTTTGGATTTTAGCTTTTCCTTGTTGTTAGTTTTGCAAATGTTGATCAACGTCTTTCAGTGTGTTACATGTAGTTTGTCGTTAGTTTAATATTTCATCCTCACAGGTTGATTACAATTTTAAATGGCAATCTGTGGAAGTTTAGCACAAAGTCGACATCTAATTCCATATCGGGAGATTCGAATCTCGGGATCATACATCAAAGATCCGGAGCGAAAGTTTTCCGTGTTTAGTTGGGAAATTTGCGACGAGCTCCAATCTCCAGCATCAAATCAACTTAAATACTGCAAAAGTTTGTTCGTTGAGAGCATGCGAGAAGTTTTTCCCGGTGGAAGTAAATGTGTC
>NW_026018508.1:16746709-16762538 GCF_020466585.1 Dendroctonus ponderosae
CGAAATAAATGACTGAAACCCAGGAATATTGTGTATGATAAAATAGATTAACAAAAAGACGTGAGAAATGGCACATTTGCAATTAGACGCTCTTTAATTAAAACAGTAAAAATCCCAAAGAAGGACAATTGAAATAAATTCCAAGGAAAATGAATAGAGTCCTCCAAATAACATCAGCCAACCTCGAAGCAAAGAATTCGGTCATAATAAATCAGGAGACCCTAACAATTTGCAATAAACGTGACTGAAATTAGTGCAGTTACTGTTCGGAAATAATCTTTCCATCAAGTTACTAGACAACTCTTCCATAATAATAAATCCATAAGACGTTGTCAGTGTTCTTGGATGTCGGGAATTTCGTTGCACCTTTTGTCGTTTTATCGTTGTGCCGTTTTGTATTCAGTGCAGTATGCAATAAAAACGACAATGTAAAAGTTTCCATCGCCAAGTCCCAGCGTTGCTTGGAAAAATTGAAAAATAAATCATAGAACCGTGAATGAAATAACGATACATTCAGCCGACCGGCGGATTTAATGCGTTTTAAATCTATTCCTTCAGTTGGCTGGGAACCCAATAAACAATACGACAGAGCTACAAACAAAATACATTTATTTTTACTGCGAATTAAAGGCGAATTTGTACATGAATTATATCAGTTTGAAACACATACACGCTAAAGTACAATGTCGCCGTTTGTAGAAAATCTGCTATATGAAAAAATACAAACATTCTGCAAAACTGGGAGTTTGTTGAGATCAGCTTGCAATTTATTAATTCCAGATTTTTCAGATCAGAAGTCGATTTTTTAATAACTGCGAATTCACAATGAAACAATTTAAGCCCATCTCGTCAAACACCACCACTTATTAATTATAAAAATTGACTGTGTTCGATGCACAATTAACAATAAAATTCGTAGCTTTTTGGCAATTAAAATTACTTACAATTAATTAAATAATCCTTGGTCCGAAATCTTTAATAAATATCATGGAGTTCTTAATTTGCCGAAACACCGGGCGTTTCTCAGGTTTGGCTCAAAAAAGAGCAAAAATCCACATTTCATAAATACGCAAATTTCATTTTTCTGCTCCAAATGTTACATTGCTCCTCATGCACAAAAACGTACATATTTCTTGATGTTTCAAGACTGTCAAGTATTTTTTCAACCAAAAAAAACATCACTATCAAGAGCTTAAAAACAACGGGAAAAAGTCCTTTTAAGCAAAGAAGTGCTTGATGAACTTGAACACAGAAACACCCGGTATATGCGCGTAACCTTAAAGCTAAGATATAGAAGACATGGAATATCAAGTATGTACAAATATAAATATTTATAAATCTTATTACTGAACGTCATCTTTGTATATGCGAAAGTCCCAAGACCGTGTTAACTCGATTCGAGGGCGTCGTTTATTGATAAATTAAATTTAAATTATTATATACAATAAATATATGAAATTTCAAGCACCAAAAGCGTAGATTTGTAACAAAATATTACTCATATATACAGGGTGATTCGCATGATTTGTTTGTTCCAACAATCCTAGTGTATTTTCCAATAAGTTTGTAAACAACAAACGTAAAATTAAAGACGAAATCGTCTGTTAAGGATCGTGAATGCTAAAAATGTGCGTAAAATGTCGATTATTTCAGAACCGAAAATTCTAGTCTGTTTTTCGATGAGTTATTTGCATTCTTCGCCTCCTTGCGATGCAACTGGTGTAGAATTGAAGGTGTTTTGAAAAACTATGTAATTTTTTCAAAAAATTTTGTACCACTTAAGAAAACTTTTGGTAAAAATCAAAATTTTACATATGTGTTTTTGCAACTCAATCGATTCCTTTAGACGTAAGAAGCGCGCAAATGTACATTTGTAAAGTGTTTGGATTAAAAATAAGGACGAAATCGTCTGTTAAAGATCGTGAATGCTAAAAATGTGCGTAAAATGTCGATTATTTCGGAACAGAAAATTCTAGTCTGTTTTTCAATGAGTTCTTTGCATTCTTCGCTTCCTTGCGATGCAACTAATGTAGAATTGAAGGCGTTTTAAAAAAATATGTAATTTTTCAAAACTTCAGCTCCCTCTTAAGAAACGTTTTGGTCAAAAATCAAAATTTTACATACGTTTTTTCAACTCATTCAATTTCTTTAGACGTCAGAAGCGCGCAAATCTACACTTGCAAAGTGTTTGGCTCAAAAATGAAGAACAAATCGTCTCTTAAGAATCGTGAACGCTCAAAAAACGCTTAAAATGTGCGTAATATGTCGATAATTTCGGGACTGAAAATTCTAGCGTGTTTTTCAATAAGTCCGTTGCATTGTTTGCGTCCACGAGATGAAACTATGTAGAATTCAAGGCATTTTGGAAAAAAATATATTTTTCGAAAAAATCGTCCTCAACCTTTAGAAAATTTTCGTTCAAAAAAAATCAAGCGTGTTTTTTCAGCTCAATCGATTCCTTTAGAGGTAAGAAGCGCGCAAATGTACATTTCTAAAGTGTTTGGATCAAAAATAAGGACGAAATCGTCTGCTGAGGTTCGTGAATGCTAAAAATATGCGTAAAATGTCGATTATTTCGGAACCAAAAATTCTAGTCTGTTTTTCAATGAGTTATTTGCATTCTTCGCTTCCTTGCGATGAAACGCGTAGAATTGAAGGCGTTTCGAAAAAATATATAATTTTTTCAACAATTCATAGAAGAGACTTTTTGGTCAAAAATCAAAATTTTACATACGTTTTTTCAACTCAATCGATTCCTTTGGACGTAAGAAGCGTGCCAATCTACACTTGTAAACCGTTTGCCTCAAAAATTACGAACAAATCGTCTCTTAAGAATCGTGAACGCTCCAAAAACGCTTAAAATGTGCGTAAAATGTCGATAATTTCGGGACTGAAAATTCTAGCGTGTTTTTCAATGAGTTCGTTGCATTCTTTACGTCCACGAGATGAAACTATGTAGAATTCAAGGCATTTTGAAAAAATATATATTTTTCGAAAAAACAGTCCCCAACTCAAGTAAAAAATAAGGGCAAAATCGCTGGTTAAGGATCGTAAAAGCTCAAAAAACGATTAAAATGTGGTTAAAATGTCGAATATTTCAGAACTGAAATTCTAGTGTGTTTATCAACGAGCCCGTTACATTCTTCGCCTCCTTGAGATTAAACGGATGTAGAATACGACACATTTTAAGAAAATTGGTATTTTGTCAAAAAAAATCCTCCACTTTTATAAAATTTTCGGCCAAAAATCAAAATTAGGACATTTTTCTGGACTCTTCAGATTTCCCTGAACTGACCAATTTCACCAAACATTTTCAGCCTCAGATCGAAGCAATCTGCTGTCACATTTGGTCTAAACCTGAATTTTCTTGACAAAAATTCGGCAAATTGGTAAAACCCCCGGGAATCTGAAGAAGAACCCGCCAAAATTCCCAGCCTCAATTGAATATGAAAAAACTTCCAGATTGAACCATCTGGCCTATTCACAATCATGAACATTTCCATGCGAATCACCCCGCCAGTATGGAAGAACCATTTAGAAGACATCGGGTACCAATGAACAGTGCAGGTGTATAAAATGTAATTGAATAATTCATTTAGGTCTGTCGTTGCTCCTCAAAGTCTTACACACGATGCGCTCCTCATCCTCATCCAGGACACATCGGCCTGCTACAGCCGGCAACTTTTCACGTGCCGTTCGCAATCGAATGTTCTTTCTTCACGTCCTCGATCGTGGATATCGAAATCTTCTTTTCCCCATCCAGAGGAAACTTGAAGCTCAGCTCACCATCGCAAAACAGCGGACTGTGATTGGTGTCGAAAATGGTCTCGCCTTCAACCGCCAGTTTATCCTCATGCGTGTAATACCTTGCTGCATGCCTTCGGGAGTACCACAAGGCTCCGATGATCGCCAGAATTGTGATGAATAGAAGACAAACCGACATGCTGGCGGCGATGATTCCAATGTTGCCGTCCGTTGAAACTAAGAAAAAGTCCGCGTCTCCTTTGCTGTAGCTGGCAGCTGTGCACCAGGTCAAATCGCTCTTCTCCAACATCCCCAACGTTTTTCCGCGTTCCGTATAGGGGGCCGCGCAGGTGATTTCACTGAAGGTGGCACTGCGATTGGCCCTTTCCAACAATGGCACTATATGGCACAAGTCGCAAGACCAGGGGTTTTGCTGCAGATTCAAGAACCTCAAGTGATCCAGCTTCTGCAAATCGTACTCATCGATGCCCCGAATTCGGTTCTTCGATAGATCCAACTGACGCAGCGATTTAGGCAAAAGCTCCGCACTCAACACCGCTATGTGATTGCCGCTCAAGTCCAGAACCTCCAAGTTGTCGGGAAATATCTGCGCCTCCAGTTCCAGGATGCCACAATTGGCCAGCTTCACTTCCCTCAGCACTTGCAGACTGGTGAGCTCTTTGAGGGTGTGCGCTTTTATCAAATTGCCACTCAAGCTCAGCACCTCCAAGGTGGGCGCGATCGCCTCGAAAGCCCCCTCATGGATCTTCTCCAGCCTGTTGAAGCTGAGGTCCAGTTCGGTTAAATTGTAGAGTTCCACAAAGGCATTGGGAGTAATTTTTGCGATCTGGTTGCGAGCCAAGTTTAGCTTCTTCAGCAAGGGCTGGTTGGCAAAGGTGTTGTCATGTAAACCCGCTATGTGGTTGCCATCGAGTTTTAGGTATTTGAGGCTGGTTAGCACTTTGAGGTCGTCCGCATGAATCGCTTTGATTTCGTTCTCTCCGATGTCCAGGAAGGATAAATGTGGCAACAGCGGGTAGGTGTCTTTGCTGATTCGCTTCAAGGCGCAGCCTCTGCACTCAAGTTGGCGCAGCTCCTGAAACAATTTAGCTGTGTGAATTTGTGAGTTGGAGTTGCTTGGGTGTAGTTTGGGCTCTGATGTTCAACGCACTTAAAATTACATGTTGCCAAAGTTAAATTTGGCGTTTTCCTCAGATGAGGTTGCTGCGCAGAGCAAACCGTATCTGAAGATGCAAGCCACTCTTCCTAAGGAAACGTCAGAAAGGAACAGACCGAAAATCTCGTCACTTTCAAGAAAGTCTGCTTCGAAATTAAAGTTGAAAAATCCGTACCGCAAAAAACGCAGCGAATTTACTGGATTTTACAGTGTGTTATGTTTTTTAATTAAAAAATTATATTTTAACGATGAATTAAGAGGATTTTTCAAGTTTTAACAGCGTGTTAAACAAAGACATCTTAATAATCGACAACAATCGATGTTTCGTTATGAAGATATTGACTTAGAAAACGCAGTGTAAAAAACGCCATAAAATTGGCAATGTTCAAAAATTCATATCGGACAACGGAATGAAAAGAATTCTCCCAAAATTTTACCATGAGTTTACAGAAAACATATTATTGCATAGGGGAAATTCACTTTCGGACAGTTGGCTCGATTTTTGAAATATCGACTTACAAAGCGCCAAGTGCAAAAACCCCGAAAAAATTTGTTGTTCAAGAAATCTTTTTGAAAAGAAGAATAAAGCGACTGAAGACGGACTAAGAAATACCTTCTTAAAACTTTTGAAGTTCCCTTAGATTTTTACTGTGTGCTAAAAAAAAAGACTTAAATAGCGAGTTTTGCCTGATTTTGAAAATGTCTACTTAGAAAGTGCATTGTGCAAAAACAGAAAAATCGTCGAAGTTCAAAAATATATATATCAAGGCTGAATTAAACAAATGTATGGAAACTTTCACCGTGTATTAGACAAAACCATCCTAATCAGTTTCTGAAATCCACTTTGCGATGTTGGATCTCATTGTGAGGAAATTTACTTTGAAAGCGCCAGTGTGAAAACTGCAAAAAAATGGGAAAGTTCAAAAATTCATATCAAAAAGAGAAATGACTCAAAGACTGATAAATTTTTAAAGTAAGCTAACAGAAACCAGCTTATTGACAAAATGAAATAAATTTCAAATATTTCGCTTAATTTTGGAAATACAAACTTTGAAAGCGTGAAGTGCAAAAAGAGAAGAAGCACCAAAGTTCAAAAATGTGTATCTCAACGACGAATTAAGCGAATTTGCTCAAGTTTTCACACTGTATTTGACAAAAATATCTTAATCAGCTGTTCACATCTTCTTTCCAATGGTGAGCTTTGTTAGAAAAAAAAATACTTCGAAAACGCAAAGTAAAAAACTGGATAAGTTGAAAAATCATATCGAAAAAAGGCAAGAAGCGATTGCTCCCAATTTTTTACAGAACGTTCAAAAGAACCATCTTATATCATAAATAAAATTCGATAACCGAAATTTTAACTAATTTTGCAAATACCGAATTACAAAGTGCAAAAAACGGAAAAAAATATCGACAACTTTTATCTCAACGACAAATAACGCAAATTTTTACAGTGGATTAGTCAAAAACATGTCAATAATCTGCTTAAATCCCATTTTCGATGTTGAACCTCGTTATGAAGAAACTCACTTTGAAACCAAAAAGCGTAAATAACGGGAAAAAATCACCTAAGATAAAAAATTCAGATCGAAATGAGAGATGAAGCGAATGCTCCCAAATTTACACAGTGAGTTAACAGAAACCATCTTATTCGATAGTTAAAACTTCATTGCAAAAATTTGACCCGATTTTGCAAATATCCACTTAGAAAGCGCAAGGTGCAGAAACGGAAAAGCGACGAAGTTCAAAAATTCGTATCTCAATGATGAATTAAGCAAATTCTCCCAAATTTTGATGGTGCATTAGCAAAAAATAGTTTAATCAGTTGCTCAATCCAGATTTTCTGAGCCTCGTTTCTAAAAAAATGACTTAAAAAGCACAGTGTAAAACCCACGATAGAGTCCAAAAATTCATATGAAAAACTGAAATAGAGCAAATCCTCCTAAATTTCCTTGTTTGGATAGCTTTTAAACCTCGACAAACTCACCAGCTTCAAGCGATGATTGCGATAATCAAAAGGTCTCGTTTCTGCAAAACTTGTTAAAACGTGGGCAAAATTTCTATTTAAACGATTTACGATTGCACCGTTGAGAAACATTTGTCAATGTTACGGTGATTTTTTTAATTTCACCTTTTTTACTCTTTTTATATCTCAGCGGCATTTTTGCTCAATTTTGCTTTACATCTTCCACCACCCTCTGTATAGGTTTGCGTTGTTTTGGTGCTGCAATTTTAAATCGGCGACGAAAGAAGGCAGAAAATACGAAAAATAAAACAAACCAAAAAACCCTACCGGTACGCCGCGGAAAACCTCGGGATTAAGTTCTTTCAAATTGTTTCCGTTAGAGTCGGTCCTTTCAACTTTCCAATTTCTAAGAAAATCCCGTTCGCAAGCTTTATTATTCGGCTGCGGTCGATCGAGGAAAAGGTCTAGGATTTTTTAAAGCACACAGTTCTAGGCCAACTTCAGGTCTAGTAATCGAATGGATTTCTCCAGAAAAATGGGTCACATTTTCTAAAAATTGTTGTTCAAAAGGTCCAAAACAACCAACGTTTGACCACCCACTGGCTCCAGCGACATTGTTTTCCAACTTCCATTAATGATTCATCATCAATATCATCTAAAGCTGTCCCTCTGAATGTTTTATGGAAATATAAGCGGTGAGAAGTAACCCTTTAAGCAAAATTCAAAAACAAATCCTGTTAATTTGACATAAAAGGAAAATTGCGGTTGTTCTAAAGGGAGTGGAGTCTCTTAGGCGGTTTCAGCTGAGATTATGGGTTGTTAATTGGGAGCGACCGGAGATATTAGTTGGGGAAATATTGCTGGAAACAAGTTAAATGTTCCGAATCCACAACAGGCAAATTGTTAAAAGGTCCCCATTATCTCGGCGATTTAGGCTTGAACTCAATCGGGGCTTTGATTAAAAATTTCCCCGGGTGGAAATCCCCGGATTAGTTAAGGGATTTTCAAATTCCACGCTAATGGTCAATTTAAAGGAAACTTAAAAAATTACCTGCACGTCGCGGAAAACCTCCGGATTAAGTTCTTTCAAATTGTTTCCGCTCAGCTTCAGAGCTTTCAGTTTCCCAATTTCGAGGAATATTCTGTTCACGAGGTCGGTTATTCGATTCCGTTGTATCGACAAAAGTTTCAATTCATGCAGATGCCGGAAAGTGCCGCTGGGCAAAGACTGGATCCGATTATCGTCCAGGTAGAGCTCTTTCAGCTTATCCAGACCTCGGAAATTGTGGTCGAGCGGTTGGGAAATGTTGTTTTGCGACAAGTTCAGCACATCCAGCTTGGTTAGGCCATAGAAGAAGTGCATGCCCAGCTGAGGCACGTTGCTTTTGGTCACATGGATCTCTTCCAGGTTTTTGTATCGCTGGAAGATCGGCGACATGGTGAGCATGTTCATGTTGTCGTCTGGAGCTGTGATTTTGATCACTTCAGTGTCGAAGCTGATATTGTTAAGGTCCACAGGGCCGACCATTCCTCCTTCTTTGCACAGAACGGTTTTTCTTCCTTTTACATCCAGGTAGCAGGAGCATTTCGATGGACATTCGGCCGCACAGGCACTGACCACCGTCAGCAGCAAGAACAGCTTCAGCTTCATTCTGGAACAAGCAAAGAAACCCTTAGTTGGCACATGAAAGAAACGAACTTCCGCGGTCTTTTAACTCAATTACACGTTTCTCAAGACTTTGTTACCGACGGCTAAATAAACTAAACACAGAACTAGTGAAGTTCCACAATGGTGTTTCGTTGCCATTTTGAACGCGTTAAATGCAAAGATAAACACTGAAAGTTTATGGAAGAACGAAACGGTATTGTTAGACGATCTTGTGAAGAATCAACTAACTGGCGCCCGAACTTTGGGTGTATTTTGCAGATTCGTTACGTTTAAGCCCGAGCACAAATTGAAACAAGCGGAAGCACAGAGCTGGTGTGGTTTAATACACTCGCTGCATCCACACATGCATAATATTTTATGGAAATTCGCGCAGTTAAAAGTGGCTGAAATTTGCGTTTCTGTTAGGTATTTGCCGGAATGTGTGGCGCTTTAGGGTGGGCGCTTAAAAGCTGCAGAAAATGCATTTTCTGGCGGTTGTGACTGTGGAGTGAAGTCAAGTTTTAAGGGTTCGAAGGTGCATTTTTCAACTTGAAAATCCGCGAAATGCTGAATAATACAGTTTTATGCTGGGGTTCTGCTTAGAGAAATGTGCGCTTTAATGCTTTAATAAAGCTAATGCGGGCTCGAGTTGAAGAACCGAAAAGTGCAACTGTATTAAAACTTTTTAAATTAATAAAAAACATTATTTATTGACAATTTGATTATTGGCACTAAGCAAGTTTTCAGTTTGAGCCTCCACCCATGGCCCAAATGGGGGAGAATCTGTTTTTATAAACATCGGCCTGGAGGCGCAATTGCAGTATTTTGAAGGATTTTATTTATTTATTTAAATGGTCATTGAATGAGAACCGGTGAATTAACAGAACATACCCAAATTTTCACGATGAATCCGACAAAAACAGATGTTCAAATCCACTTTCCGATATTGGACCTCGTTATAAAGGAATTTACTTTTAAAACGTAAGGTGCAAATTTTTCAAAAATTGGCAAAATTCAAAAATTCGAATGACGCGAATTATCCCAAATTCTCACAGTCAGTTAAAGTAAACCATCCGATTCGATAGGCGAACTTATATCCCGAAAATGTGATTGAATTTTGAAAATATAGACTTTGAAAGTGCAGAGCGCAAAAACAGAAAAAACGCCAAAGTTCAAAAATCTTTATCACAACGACAAATTAAGCGAATTTACTCAATTTTTCACAGCGTGTCAGACAAAAACATCTTAATCAGCTGCTCGAAATCTCGTTATGAAAAAATTGACTTTGAAAACGCAAAGTACAAAAACCGCGAAAAATTTGAAAGTTCAACAATTCATATCGAAAAATCGCATGAAGCGATTGCCCCCAAATTTTCACAGAAAGTTAACAGAAAGCATCTTATTTATAATGGGCAGTTTGATCAATTATTTAAAATATCGAAGAGGAAAGTGCACAGTGGAAAAACAGACAAATCATCGAAGTTAAAAAGTCCATAAATCAACGCTGAATTAAACAAATTTATGCAAATGTTCACCGTGTATTAGACAAAACCATCCTAATCAGCTGCTGAAATCCACTTTGAGATGTTGGACCTCATTATGAGGAAATTGACTTTGAAAGAGCCAGTGTGGCAAAAAAATGTCTAAAAATGCATATCAAAAAGAGAAATGAACCAAAAGTTGCTTGCCAATTTTTTTAAGCAAGTTAACAGAAACCATCTTATTGAACAAATTAAATCAATTTCGAGCATTTCTCCTAATTTTGGCCATATGGACTTTGAAAACGTATAGTGCAAAAACAGAAAAAGCGTCAAAGTTCAAAAATGTTTACCTAAACTATTAATTATCCGAATTTACGCAAATTCTAATATTGTGTTAACCGAAAATATCTTAATCAGATGATCACCTCATATATCTGATTTTGAGCCTAATTATAAAGAAATTAACTTATAAAACGCAAAGTGTGAAAACCGCAAAAAAAGGCTCAAAAAGTTCAAAAATTCATATGAAGAAAATGAATAAATCGACGGCTCCCAAATTTTCAATATAAGTGAACAGACGCCATTTGATTCGATTACTGCAATTTAATTTTGCATATTTGGCCTGATTTTGAAATTTTCAACTTTGAAAGCTGCTCAAAGTGCAACTATAGACAACAAAGTTCAAAAATCTTCATCTCAATATTGAACTAAGAAAATTTACTATGAAAAATGAGAAAATATAATGCTAAAATCCTCTTTCAGATGCTGGTCCTCATTGCGAAGAAATTGACTGTAATAACGCGCAAAAAATTACTAAAAACTTCGAAATAAAAATCAATCAAATGCGTCGAAATTTTCAATGTACGTTAACAGAAACCATCGTATTCGAAAATTGGAATTAACTGTGAATGTTTGGCCAGATTTTAGCAACATCGACTTTGAAAGCGCCGAGTAACGAAAATTTAAAATTTTAAACATCTAAACGATGAATCTCAGAGAATTTACCAAATTTTTACCGTGTGTTAGACGAAAACATCTTGATCAGCTGCTTAATACAGTTTCCGATGTTGAACCTCCGTACGCAAAAATTGACTTTGAAAACGCCAAGGTATAAAAACCACGAATAAAATGGCCAAAGATTAAAAATTCATATGGAAAAGAGAAATGAATCGAATGCTCTGAAATTTTCAATATCAGTTAACAGAAACTATCTTCCCGGATAACTGAAGTTCAGTTTTGATTGGTGGCCTGATTCTGGAAACATCGGCTTTGAAAGCGCAAAAACAATAGAAAAGCCGTCTGAGTTCAAAAATGTGGATCGTACAAAACGCAAGAAGAAAACTGTCAAAAAATGTTCAAAAATGAACACCGAAATTAGAACTGTTTCTCGTTCGCAAATCATTTTGCAGTTCACAAATTACCTGAAGACATCAACCAGAATCCAAGTTGATTGGGTTCACTTAAGAGACGATAAAGAGATAAATAAACAAACGCCGATAATAAATGAACGTCTGTCGTTAATGTTTGCGAATTAATTAGCCGGCTCTTAACTTGCAATCCTGCCAGTTTGCCCTGCGATACTCATAAAGAATAACAATGCTCGCTGATTGACAATTTAGTTCGCCCGATCCGCCTAAGAAATCCAATCTGTTCCATAAAATTTATACGGCGGATTTGGATTGGGCGGATTCTTCGCGATATCGAAACAAAAGATTTCATTATCGTTTTGCCGATGTGAATGCCGAAAGGGCGTTCACAGTAATCGCATTGCAACTGATCCAAGTCGGAATTGTGAACGATGTCGTTAGCGATTAATAAGTTGTGTTTAAGTGGCAATTTCCGAGAAAACGCTTCAATTTATCAGGTGTTTCGAGGATTAATGACTTGACACAACCACCCCAAATACAAGGGTTGTTTCCGCCTAAATAAACAATGTTTCTCTGTTCGGCATCTTCGACTATTCCTGCATCTAAAGAGAGAAATAATGACTTAAAGAACTTGGCTAGTAGTTGGAGACCTTTGAGCATTAGATGGTTTAACGTTCTTGAGTGTGTCTCATCAGTTTCGAGTCATATTTTAGATAAGAGACTTTACCTTTAGCTTTGCACGTTCAACTGAGCAAGGATAAAAATTCGCAAAGCCGGAAGGGCGAATGCTTTTGGAGCAAACTTGGTTATTTCCCTCGCGGTCTAGTTAAAATGCAATTTTATTTACTGCAGAGTTTTCTTCGGGCCTCTGCGGACGGAATAATAAGCAAAGGCATGACACAATAGGAAAAATGCAGGTTTCGATCGACTTCAAGGGGGTTCAGCCGACTATTTAGGTGACTGTGATGGTAATTGGGGAATTACTTCTATAAAACTTGGACAATACGAGGATAAATATGCATTAGTATGCGTTAGACAGTAGCGAACATACAGCTATTTGGTTCTATTATTCATGTTACGTTTTATAACAGCGTATCAGCCGAGTTCTAATCCGGAAATGGAATAGACTGGTTGACGGAAGTCAGGTTGAAGAACGTCTTTTTAATCTGCGTGACTTGATATTACCGCTCAACCATGTGATTTTCTTACATAACAAAACCATTGATCGGATTCGGGCTTTGTGTTCATGTGTATGAATGGATGAATGTCGATTGCTCGCTTATTACGATTTATTGCCAGAAAATGCCTGAAGTTTCTTACTAAAGATTAGGGAAATTATGTCAGAAAATGCTTAGAAAATTTAGCCAACGTTTCATATACCAAACGAAAAACGAATTCAAAGAGTTTCAATGGTTGTTTGCATCTGCATTGATTGTGTAAAAGTTGTGTGCAACTTCCAAAAACTTATATCGAAAATAACCATGCAAAAGCGCTAAAATTTCGACATTGAACTAACAGAATATTTTTTAATAAATTACTGAGATACTGGTTTTGATGCTTGGCTTGGATATGGAAAAATCGACTTAGCTTAAAATCGAGCTTAAAATCGTCAAAGTTGAAAAATTCCTATACAGCGAACCAATCATTCTAATTCAATAAAATTGTCAAATTCTGTTAATAAAATATTGTTTAACCGCTTGCCAAAATCCGCTTGCTAATATAGTTTGCTCTGATAATGGGAAAATCGATTTTGGAAGTTTAACGCGCAAAACGGGAAAAAAATTGCCTAAGTTAAAAATTTAAGAACAAAACGAAAAACCATGCAAATACAGCCCAACTTCCAACGCATATTCCTGAAAGACTCCTTAGTTCACTGCTGAAATGCATTTTCCAATTTTTCACTTGAGTACGGCAAAATCGACTTTGAAAGCGGAAAGCGAAAAAACACCAAAAATTCGCCAAAGTTCCAAAATTCATGTCTATGAAAGGAATGAAGCGAAATCAACGAAATTGCCACAGTGTGTTTCAAAAACCCTATTTAAACGAAAGCCGGAATGCTCTTGACGATTTTTTGCTTCATAATGAAAAAATCGTCTTCCAAAGCATAAAGGGCGAAAATTAGCACAAAATCTGCTAAAGTTAAAAATTCATATTTCGGAATTCAATCTAGCTAATTCCACTAAATTGCCACAGCAAATTACAGAAATACTTATTAATCGATTACTGAAATGCGTTTTACCATTTCCGTTCGCTTATGAAAAAAGCTTATGAAACTTTCAAATTGATTTAAAAAGATTTGAAAAGATTTAAAAAAAAATGTGTTAATCAACTGCTAAACCGATCCAAAATCACAAAATTCCAAATCTCCCACTACCTTGACAAACAGGCTGGCAGAAACCTTCGAAAAGAAATCCCCCAGAATATTCAGCTTAAATTTCCACAGTGCCTTTTTTTATCAGAACAGTAAGGCGCTTTATGGAAAAACCTAAGAAACAAATAACTGATCCCATTTGTCTAGACTGGTTGGCTTAGTGAAAATCAATTACGCCAAACGTGGGCGTGTTTGCACCAGAAAACGAAAAAAAATCTCCTCAACAGTGATTTGGCCGCCTCCAGTTCAGCTTCAAGCAACAATTTATCATCCTGCCCAAAATGCAAATTCGTGTCGATCCCCTGAAAACGAAATCTGTAAAGTGCCTAATAAAGCAGGAAACGAACTTTCCAAGTGTAAAACTGCGTATTTGCATAATGCTAACGAGCGGCAAGGCCCTTCATTATCACATCGTATTTATTTCACGGATTGCGGCTGATTTGTTTTGCGATATGTATGCAATTCAATGTTTATTGTGCGAGGGTTTAAACCCTATCAACCTTTTGCTTGTTTGCCTTTACAACCGATTGGATTGATGTCCAATCGATCAAGCTCAGTGATCAGAATGTCGCAATTGTGCAATATTTTAAACAAAATCGCTATTTTCTCTAGAGTGGACAGATACTTAATAATAGTTTTATTGTACAGGGTGTGCAGTCTAGAAAAAAATGTCTACAGACCCTCTCTACTTAAACAAAGACTAGAAGAAAACATCTAAAGTGATGAAGGCTCTCCGTCTTTCCGTCATTTCTAGGTAGCTTCAAGTATTAATTGCAAATGTGGCAACCGTAAAATGAACTATTTTCCAGAAAAAAATCGTGTTAATCAAGACAGTYTGTTTTYGGAAAATTATATTTTTGAGACTGACAGTTTTTCAGGCAAAAAACTGTTGAAATTAATTCCAGTCGCTTACTCCATAACCATCTACACAAACTCCCRATATTTTATAAAAACAGACGTTCATTTTTCCAATTGTGCGCCTTAASTTTGCACTTTGGCAGGTTTACAAGACGCTTACAAGGCTTCCACTTCCTTSAACGATAGTGGAAATTTGCATGTTGTCTGGATGATAAATCGGTCCCGATGCGCAAACTACTGCAAAAGAACGAAACTAGTGGAAAATTGTTCGGAAAACTGTTTCCACGTCGCGGTGAAGCCCAAACATCCCATGTTTCCGGATAATTGACTCTTGACAATGATGCGAAAAACTGTTCACGATCCATGGACAAGACCTGAATCCACTGTTCGTCCATTATCCATTATCCATTATCCATTATCCATTATCATCGYGTTTTGTTTAAAATATTCAGTAAATGTTTTTCCACGGAAAACCCATAAATACACCATCCGTAGGCAAAAGACTTGCACCTACTAAAAATCACACCAAAAAGAACGCGGTTTGAATAGCAAATCGATTATGTAAATTCCGGGCTTTTGGAGAAACTTCCAAATTAACCAATCATCGTTTTATTGCGTATAAATCGGAATTAAAAACGCTCCAAGTGTATGTGCTTTTAATTGAACCGGTCGCGCTCTAAGAGGAAAATGATTCTAAATGGGGCTTATTAATCGGGAATAGTGGAGGCTTTAAATAACCCATTTTCCATTAATAATTTCTCGACTTTCCACTTAAGGTGTTTCGTTTTACGGTTGCACGTAAATAAGTCAAGTGGCTCTAAAAATACTCAAATGCTTTTTAGCTTGTCGGTACTCAACTTGAATAAGTGCGTCTAAAACATATTATATTTCTCCACTAGAAACCACCGTAAAAAAATGTCGCGACCAAAGCAATAATTCAAAGAGTTTGGATGCGAAAAACTTCCAAAAATCAATGAAAAAGTCTGGCGTTAAAGAAGACTTTGTCCACCTCGAAAATGCATGATTCGCCAGAATATTCATAGCCCGCTTTAGCTTTCAAACACGTTTTAATGCGAGTTAAATTGAATTCAATTAAACGGAATTTACATAAGATTGAAGCCCTTTTCCGGATAAAGACAATGCCGCACTCAGCCACTTGCATACACATAAGCATACACCAAAATCGGTTTATTTAGCGTGCAACAATGCATGTTTCT
>NW_026018508.1:16762959-16784100 GCF_020466585.1 Dendroctonus ponderosae
GTTTAAACGGTAAAAACTCATCTGAATCAATAGAATAAATATATCCAGTCAATGTTTTTAGTAGAAAGTAAATTGCATTCGTTTTTTTCTTTGCTTCTTAGCATTTTAGCTAAACAAATTTTAATCTTAAGTTGTAAAAAAGTTCTATTTTTTGTATTTTTGTAAAAAAAAAATTAATCTGCAAAAATTAAGTGGAAAACATCTTCAAACGCGTCCTTTCCAGAATACAGTTGCGAGCTTTTAAAAGAAAATGTGCCGTTGGACACAACAATCCATTTTTAGACCCATATTTAGCAAGCTGGCCAAAATCAGGATTTTTGGGGATTTTTATGAAACTTTCAGCGTCTTAAGCCTCGACTATTTTCTAAAACTGGGGAAATTTTGAAATTCGTGTCGCCGATAGTTTAGAAGATGCGATTTTTTGAAGGGAGCGCGCAGTTGGGGACAAACATCAATTTTAAGACCGATGTTTACCAAGCTGGCAAAAATCAGATCTCTTGGCAATTTGAATGAAACTTTCAGGGTCTTAAGCCTCTGTGTTTATCTAGCGTTGGTCAAAATGTCAAATTCTTATGTCCACTAGTTTAGAAGGTCCGAATTTTTAAAGGAGGGCGCTCAGTCGGGGTCAAACCTCCATTTTGATACCGATATTTAACAAGCTGGCAAAAATCAGAATTCTGGGACATTCTTACGAAAATTTCAGTGTCGCCGGCTTCAACAGTTTTCTAAAATTGGTGAAAATTTCAAGTCGCAATCTTAGTTTGGAAAATGCCAATTTTTTAAAGAGAAAGTGCGGTTACGCACCGGCCTCAATTTTGAGACCGATATTCACTAAGCTGGAAAAAATCACGATTGCGTGCGATTTTTATGAAATTTTCAGCAGCATTAAAGAAAAATGTCAAATTGCGGGCGCTTAGTGCAACTGAGAGCTTTAGTTTCAAAAAAATATATTTTTAAAAGAGAAAGCACGGCTGAGGAAAAAGTTATTAAGAAACCGATATTTTCGAAGCTGGTAAAACTCAAGATTTGGGGGGATTTTGCTGAAAGTTTTACGATTTTTACCGCCAACTGTCCGCCAAAGCTGGTGCAAATTTGAGATTCCCCTCTGCGTTAATTGAATTTTTAAATCTACTTTATAAAATAAAAACTTGAATATACTAAACATCCAACCAAAAAAACTATTCAAAGTGCCCATAAAAGTAGCACCAATTTTTTTCCGCATCTAGAGGAGTTTGGATCTACCCTTGCGTTGCACTGCTGCTCAGCTGCCCTGATGCAGAGAGAAACAGACAAATTTCTCCGTGCGCTAAATAAAGACCGCATATTCCGTCCTTGAGTACATTTACCGGGCAGTCCAAAATGGTCCAAACTTTATACGGGGTGACTGAGCAAATCTCGAATGAACTCGTGTGGTATAGTTTAGGATTTGCGAAAAATCACACAGAAAGGCAATTACACAAACCCGGCAAAGCCTCAAAGGTCTTTGAGGACATACAAAAAGAAAATGAAGTAATTCCTAACCATCATCTGCTGATTAAAGGCAGCGCCAGTTAATAAAGAGCCTCAATTAAGGCACCATTCGTTCGAAAAGACCCGGCTTTCGTCCGAGCTTATTACAGTAATATGTAAATTAATAACCATATTACAATAGTACGTGATAGTATTTTGATATTGGAACATCTCCCCGCGGGCCAAAACGTTCTTCCGGATTTCAGTCACGCAGTCGGTCACTATTGTGCCTTTGAAGAGAGTTTTAAATACGTTTGTTTGGGAAAGTTATATTACACTAACCGTTTGTGAATTATAATCTGAGCCAGTCTGGAACACAATCCAAAGTTCAGGGTTTTTTTTACTGAAAAAAACTTTTTTGCCCAGCTACAGTTCCTGATCAAGTGATGAGGAAAATTGGTAAAAGCCCCAGCTCGAGGTTAATGGTGGCTTAGAATGAGATCCACTTGGACTACCAAAAATATACACATACACACACACTCTTATATTTCGATCCGGATGTGCGCCCAGGGATTTTAAGTCTTCGTTCCGGATTTGTATTGTTCTCTTTATAGAATGTGATGCAGCTATTTTATTAGCGCGAATGAACGCTCAGGCCAGAACATCGAAAAAACAGTGCCTCTAAACTTTTATATGCTTTTAGCGCCCTTTTACGATGTCGTTCTCGATGCTGTTAGCCCAGATTTTATTTATATTGGACATTAATAGCAAATGATGAAAACAACTATTTAAAATAGAGAAAATAATATACAAATCTAGTGAAAATCATGGATGAAATTAATGTATTTTACTGGCGAAAACTTGTTCTAAACCAATTACTGAATTATTCCTATATTGATCAGCTTAATAGACGTGGTCTAGAAAAGTTACCTCACAAAGAATTGATCAAATGACCAATTTGGTTCAATGAATGAAGTGATTACTACAGAATAAAATTCCATAAATCATTAAAGGAGAAACATTCACACCCAGTTGCTTTCGCCCGTGGAAAAGTGAACATTTCGGCCGAAAAATAAATCAAACCAATTTAATATACACACACACACACACATTGAGTGGAGCGAGTTAGAAAAGAAAGACTTCTCAAAAGTTTAATAATGATATAGAGCGTGTAAAAGATAAATGGCGCATTCCCCCCCGACAAAAGATAAAAGTTCAG
Source organism: Dendroctonus ponderosae (assembly GCF_020466585.1). Taxonomy (NCBI): domain Eukaryota; kingdom Metazoa; phylum Arthropoda; class Insecta; order Coleoptera; family Curculionidae; genus Dendroctonus; species Dendroctonus ponderosae. Next base: position 16,765,628 of record NW_026018508.1, read on the forward strand.
CCACGGATTCTTTCGGATAAAGTTGGAGGATTTTTATTGGCGATTTTGTCGATATTACGGGCTTTCAGTGAAAAACGAGTGCTGTTTTCTGAAAGATCAAGATCCGCCATTAATCTTCACATCCGGCTCCCAACAGGGGCATCTTGATGTAATTATTGCATCATATAAACTAGATCCAAGTTCAGAATTTCATTAAGTGATTCAAAAAATAGTTGGCAAACCAAAATCCGTCCATTACACTGATTTTCCAGAGGTTGAAGCTCAGATTTAGATGAGGTTTTTAACGCAGATTTACCGCAAAAGAAGAAACAAAGCAAGTTGACACGAAACTATTTTCTGTTTATTTCCGAACGCGGAGAAAATCCAATTTTCTGCTTGGCGAGGTGCATTTAGAAACATCATGGTAGTGATACAGAAAAATAATATTTTTCTTTCACGCTAAACTGAGCAAAATCGCCGACGAAAATTGTTCGGCGTGTTCTAATGACAAGACATATTTAAAGTATAATAAAAGCAAATTTATTTTCCTTCTGTAACGGGGTTTGGCTCGGAGTAGAAGCGAAAGCCAACTCTTCAAAACAGACGACGTTTTGTCATGGGTATTTTAGCATCTTCACGTCCCCGGGACTTTTCCAGTGAATGATACTTTAATTGAGGTCTTAATTAACTGGCGCTGCTTTTAATGCCGCCAAACCAAGCACTTAGGATTTGCTGGATTTGTACTATACATTTTGCATCTAAAGCGAAACTCAAACAAAATAAAGATTGGAGCATTTTGGAGTGACCGATAAATATATGCAAGCGCACACTGTGCGATCTTTGTTTAGCACAGGCAGGGCTTTATCTGTCTCCCTCCGCATCAGGTCATCTGAGCCGCAGTGGAACGCAACGGTCAAGCCAAACTGCTCTAGAAGCCAACAATGTGAACATGTAAGTAGGTTTGGAATTACTATTCTCCTCTTTTAATTGCATCTTGAAGATACTCAATAATTAAGTTTTAAATTAAGGAAAATGACTGATCTATTTCGAATTGGATCGATGCAAAATCAAAATTGTTCATTTTATTTACATCTGATGATGCCTAAGTAAATAAGGCGCAACATCGGCAATTTAATAAACTGGCTTTTTCTGCACGGGGTTAACTCTCGTTATTAAATCAAACTCCATCATCGAGAAATGTAAAGAACCTAAAAGCGTATCAGCATTTAGACCCAGCTTCTTAACTTTGCCCCAACTCGGGAAAAATTTCCAACTTCCAAAACTGCTCGATTTCTCCAGTTGATTCTCAGGAAATTAAAAAAAAAATCTTCAACAAGTTCAACAAAGCCAAGTAACAACGGAGAACTTCTACCTAATTGAACGAGTAAAGAACTTCAGAAAGAATGTAGGGTTTTGATTATAAATATATAAATTGATAAGAAATGATCCAGCAGTTACTGATTTTCGGCATTTTTCAACAGTTAGAGAAATATAGAATATGTCGATTTCCTTGGTATTTTATTGGCTGATAATGAGCAAATCCCAATGGAAATTTTACTGATTAAAACGCGTCGGTGCATGAAAGCATTGATTACATCAGCATGGCATCGAACAATCGTCGGAATTCCAGTGCTGCATAAAACCGAACTGGCATTTGGGCGAATCAATAAAAATGAAAAGGATTTCCCTGCAAAAGTCGCTCGTTCCGATCGTGATGGGATTAATTTCAATTAAAACTGCTCAGTAATAGAACACTTTTCATGCAACTTTTCATCGCTTCCCCACACGCTGTCCACTTATTTGCTTTTGCATAAAACTAATAGAATTTCCCATGGGTTTAAAGTGACCCTTCGTGTGAATGCTCGGATCGTTTACACCAAACTTATCCCTGTTTTGTTAAGCAAACACGGTGGCTAATAAAAGAGCCACGTGCTGCTGGAACTGTCCTGTGGGACTCTGCATAAGACCAAGAAGTGTCCACGTATCGAGTGGAAACACTCCTGCGACGCGCAAAATTTATTTGAAATTAATTAAAACGAAAACTCAATCACATCCAATCGAAGCAATTTATCGGCCATCGTCATCGAAGCCCTAAAACTGAGCAGTTATGGTAATTTTATTTACCCTTAATGGGCAGGTAGAAGGTGCATATTTTACCACGAAATTAGACAAGAACGCGTTCCACCCCATTTACGGTTTAATTTATTGCTTCCTTAATTATAATATCTACACAGCACTTTTTAAGCTTCGCAGTTTCAACGACCCTTTTTGTGTTTTTGTGCAGTTTCATTATCGCGGCTCTGTTTATCAAGTTTGAAGCAAAGAGGAATTGAGCAAAAGGCATAATTTATTTCTTAGAATCGCCAATAAAATACACCGAGTGATTCTTAAAAACTGTCCCCAAGGGAGTGGCTAGTGGCAGTCAAGATAGGTTTTGATTTTTTTGCGAAAATAATTTCATGTTTTTGAATGCAAACTTTTTATTTCGCAAACTCCCTGTGAACATTTTGACTCTGGACCAAAGTGAACGTAAATAAATCTTTTTGAAGACACAAATGGTTCAAATTCTCTTTGCAAAGATTAAAATTGCTTAAAGATTTATCTCAAACCACAAATCGGTTATAGAGAGTGTCTTATAAAACCTGTTTAAAAGAATATTGATGAAACCAGAGAGGAAACGTTCTCGAATTTTTAGAAAGACGAATTGTTAAGATGTTTTTTTATTACTAAAGGATTCTGTATGTTTTCCGGATTCGATTCTGCTCAGTTAGAGAGAGTAATTAAATAATCAGGACAACTTCCAAAATATGTACATGCATTTCTTTGGAAAAACGGTTTCATTGGTTTTCACAATTATAAAATATTTATTGCACGGATCACATTCTAAGGACCATTTTGAACAGTTTCAATCAAAAATCACAGAGAAACACTCTGTATATGCAAGAGTTCCTTTCGTACCACTTGCCACACATGTTTATAACCTGCTCAATAAAATGAACGCTAAAAAGCCAAATTTTCCTTAACTTTGGAACTGGATAAATTCTGATTGCTTGGAGCGATTTGGTTTTTGTTTGAAGAGGTTGTGCGTGCCATTTGTTTTTTGTTCGTCAGTGTTTTGAGAAAAATTGAGCACCTCAGATAAATTTTCTACAGGGTGGCAAATGAACAAATGTAAATATTTTGTTTGTTGCAAGTTGCAAAAGTTTGGCAGGCGACTAGTTGGACACTGAAAAAGGTTGTTGCATTTTAACACTAAAAGTTTCAAAGTAAACCAAATAGCTGGAAACAAATTTTGAATTTTTCGGCCATCGCTTTTATTTACAGGTTGGTCTCAAGAAATCAACTTGTTGGTCTTGCAGCGATAACTTTTCTGCTCTTGGTCCGATTTTCACCATATTGAGCTCATGTGGAAGCTGAAACTTCATAGACAAAGACGAGAGAAAAATTCGACATGCGGGGTCGCATCAAAAATGATCCAAATCGAAATTGTGCTAGAAATATGTGACTCTGGCAGATTTTCAACTAGAGTGAAGTTCACTTTCAAATATTTCGTTCAGTCATGAAACCCGGTATGTATAATTTATTTTATTTTATTTATTTATGTTTAACTGGTGAACTTTCATCTTAATTTTTATTGCTTCATTTGCCACCCTGTAGCAACTTTATTTGAACCACAAATTATCTGCATTAACACGCACTTACCAAAAAAAATGTACTAACGCTTCAAACTTAGTCGAAATTTGTCCGTTTAACGTCTGTTTTGTTCAGTCTTTTATTACGATTTTTTTGCAATAAATTTAGTGTCAAAAGAGATAAACTTTCGCTGCAATTTCTTGAAAATGGTGCGAAAAAAACGCGAAAGTCTCACCAGTTTCAAACTCAAGCGGTTTAAGAACCTGACGATTTAAAAATATTTTTGATTATACAGAGCGCCCAAAAATTTTCGCAATAGACAAGATATAGATTAACAATTTTTCGAACTTTCGCAATATTTCAAATCAACGGCCCTGTATATATTTTTTATTTTGATGTGAAATTAAAAATGTTTGCTATTTTTTTATTCGTATACAATTTCATTATTAAAATCCGTTGATTGAGCTTTAAGCAAAGAGAAATTAAATTTTAAGCAAATTAAAAATTGTCAATTCATGGGTTTCTACAAAGCAAAATTTATCGTTTAATCATTTATATTTAAAAAAATGTTTTCAACGGCTTCAAAAGTGTTCTTGAATATGCAAAGTGTCCGAAACCGCTCTTATTTACAACCTTATGGTTTTCTGCTTATAAAAAATGTTTACGATTCAGTGTTCAATATCTTCACTGAGACTATTTATACCCATTTTTCGCAATAATTTCCAATTAAACGCCCTGAATATGTGCAATTGGAAAATGGATACATTTGCTTATTTTAGCAGCTGCAAATTGCAAATTTTCCACGAACTTCGGCAAATCTTCTGCAAATATACAGGGCCTCCAATAGAAAAATTGATCAGACAGATCAACAGAATTTCAAATAGAGCATTCGATTCGACCAGATTTATGTCTGGTATGTTTTCTGCTGAAGAAATGATCAGTCTTAGGTAATTAGAAGTTGAACAGTCTGCAGCAGATAAAAAGTAAATAAAACGAAACATGAGCAGAAAAGAGGGTTGAAACTCGATTATATCTGTTCCGGGTATCGACTATCGGCATTCTCCCTAGAGAGCGAGTGAAAAACCCTGAAGGTATGTCACGTTAGATAGCACTAAATAATGGCAACTCAAAGAAAACGGACGCGAAACAAAGTTGGAGGGCAACAATTTATTGCATCCCCCAGCAGGTTCGTGCTGGTTGAGATTTCGAACGTGATAAATCGACATTTAGTTAATATTCTTGTTTCGGATTACAATCGTTTCAAATACCGGAGCTGGCCATAAATGTTTCCGGAAGTTTCAGCCCACATGAGTGGCGCACTATTTGCGTACTTCCGACCCATCGAATTGCAACTTTTACAACTGGAAGCTTCGATTTGGCTTTTCCATCATCATTATGGTGAGCAGCACAGCCGTTTGATAATTTTTTTTGCCACAGCAGTTTGATAAATTGGTTTGGAATCCCGATGAAACCATCGGCTAATCGGATAAAAACTGCCTGTGATATAGACAATGCCCGAATCGTCATTTTTCCTCAAACTTGCACTGTTGTTTATGTTTAAGAAAGACAAACTGATGCCGGATTTGAATTGAATAAGAAAGAGGAACCTGTCGGTTCGGGCCTAATTAATTTTCGCATAATTTGTCTGTTTGCTGTACAAAAGGGTTCGTTTTTTCCTCTTTATTCCTCTGCTTCGCTGTCTTTTCGAAATAATTCGCTCATTGTTCAGTGATAATTGCAGCTATTTGAGACACTTTGCGACAGCCGAACAAAGACGCTCTGATTATTATATTCAAAATGCCGAGTTGGGGAATAGTCTAGAGCTTGATTCTCATTGATTTTCCAAATGCAAATAGTGTGCATCAACCGGCATAAATTGAACAACCTCCTTAAAATATTCGGAAAATTTCCTAAATAATGCCAATCAACGTGGAGATGGGACAGAATGGAATGCGGTTTCAAGAGGGGAAGTTTTGCATTTATTTTTAATTTTTAACGAATTGCCGAGGGAAATTACGCGGAAACAAACATGTACGAAAACAGTGTTCCGGCCTGCGGCATATATGAGAAATGACTCGCACATGAATTGGCGAATTACAACGATGCTTTTAAAAGTTTTGGCCATTCGTTTCGGATTGTTTACGGGGTATTTTTACACCATCGAAACTGGACAGTGTTTAACGAGGTGCTTGACCAATTAGATTCCGTTTGAAAATTGAGAGCTTTTCGCACTTTAACGCCGTCATTGACAATAATTTGCTGCTGACGTTTCGCGAGCATCAGTGGCGTGCATCTTCAGAGGTTTCATTTGATTCAGGCCTCTGAATAAAGTACAGGTTTCAGAAGTGTTTCTGGCTAAACCCAGCCAATAGATTCGAAACCGGTTGTGGAGCACATCTCAAACGACTAAACTGTTCTAATTTAAGCAATAAATTTCCCGCATAGAAAAATCTTTCCCCAATTATTGTAGCTTGATTTTCCGCCCATCAACCTTTCCAAAGGGAAAAAGAAGCAAAGCTCCGTAAAACCTAAAACTTCCAAAGTCAATTGCGCCATCCAGATACCTTCCAGTTAAGCTTCCTCAAGTCCTCTTTCAATTTAGCATACGTATTGGACAATTGCAGCCGGGAAAAAATCGGAACTGACTTGCCGGAACAAATATCGGCTCCGATTCGACGGAAAATCCGTTTCATCAGGTTTTTAACTTCGACTGTTATCCGCCCTTTGAGCCAAAACCAGTTAAAACCTCCGTTTCTTGTTATCCGCATTCGGGCTTAAGCGCCCCAACGATGCTCTTTTTTGATTATGCAAATGCGCCAAATTTCGCCATCAAGACATTGATTCTTTACGTATTCGCGATTTTGCGTTTTGAATTTTAAATGAAGAGTTCACTGTCTGAAGTATTTTTGCCCGTTTGCTTCGCTTTTCCACGTCAATTCTTCAAGTGGTGTGGGTCCAATCATTTGAGGTGTTAAAACAGAATTAAACCAAAGTCAGAAATCGCCTCCTGATAGCTTTTTAATCGCTGATTCATCCTGAATTAATGGAAATTTCCGTTGAATCCCCTGCCATTGATCAATTAAAACTAACAAGGTAAAAATGTGCTCTTTACGATCTCATAATAGATCTTAATCAGGCATTGTGACAACCACTTAAAAGGTATTTTCTCAGGGCTTGTTCATCCATATGGCGTGCAGAGCGTCAAGCAATGTCTTTTATTGTTTTCACAGTTTATGCCTATTGGATTAAAACCCATCAGGCAAGATGGATTTTGTTAGGATTAGATCAGACGACAGATGCAAGCGTTTCTACTTTTTCTCTTCTTCAATCTGTCTGAATTAATCAAGTCTGCAGGAGCAGAGGTAATTTGATATTGGAACGAAAATGGTCATTCAACTAACTACCTACCTGAAACCGGATTTGACAAGTGATTTTATTTTCGTCTAATGGTGTCTTTATATCAGCACTTGGAGATTTTGGTGCTAAGCAGGAAATTGGTTTTGCCTTCAGGTAAAATTAGCCGTTCAAGTGTAGTAGTTGGACTGAAACGGTCAAAGTTAAGTTGAATGATTCAGCGATCAAAATATGTTCAGTGAGGACAACTGGGAAGACACAAATGCCTCAAAACGCTCAGAAGCACATGAACTGACGTGGATGCAGATGTAAAAACACCGTAATCACAAGTGGAAAGCATGCAACAAGTTCAGTTGATCAAAAATTCCCAGCTTTTAACGGCGACAGATTGTGAAAGCTGCAAGTTGCTCTAGATTGGAAGTTATGAATTTTTATAGCAGCGAGTGTGTGGAAAGTTTCATTTTTAAGCTAACAGTTGCCGAGTCCGCAAAAATCAAGATTTGATGCGATTTTGACCAAATTTTCCGCACTTACAGATGTGAGTGCCTTCTAGGGATTTTCAAAACTGCAACTCTCTACTTGCTCCAGAGTAAAGACTGTCAATTTTTGAAGCAGCGAGTGAACTTGGTCAAAAACTTACATTTTTATGCCCATATTGCCACGTCGCCAGAAAATCTAGATTTTATTAAATTTTAATAAAATTTCCCAGAGTTGCAGAGTTAAGTGTCTTCTATGGATGCTGAAAACTGCAATTATTTACCTCAATTAGGTTGAAAGCCACGAATTTCTTCTTCTCTGCTAAGGCACTTGGACAAAAACTTTCATGTTTATGCCAAGTCCGCAAAAATCTAGATTTGATGCGATTTTAATAAAAACCACTTCAATAATGCTCTTAGAATTAGCAGATCTAATTGTCTTTTACCAATTTCGATAGCTGCATCTCTCTACTTGCTCGAGATTGAAAGCTAGGAATTTTTAAAGCAGCGACAAAAACGTTAATTTTTAGACCAATATTTGCCAGGCCCGCAAAAATCTAGATTTTATGTGAAGTCAATTAAATTATCCGCACTTGCAGAGCCAAGTGTCGTATCTGGATTCTGAAAATATGCAACTCTCTACTTGATCTAGATAGAGAGTTACGAATTTTTAGATCCGCGAATGCACTTGGTCGAAAACGTTCATTTTTATGCCAAAATTTGCCATGCCCGCAAGAATCTAGATTTTATGCGAATTCAATTAAATTATCCACTCTTACAGAGTTAAGTGTCTTCTATGGGTTCTGAAAACTCCAACCCTTTACCTCAATTAGATTGAACGCTACAATTTTTTTAATCCTCAAATGCACTTGGACAAAAACGTTAATTTTTAGGCCAATATCTGTCAGGCCCGCACAAATCTAGATTTTATGCGAATTCAATTAAATTCTCCGCAYTTGCAGAGCCAAGTGTCTTCTCTGGATTCTGAAATATGCRMCTCTYTACTTGATMTAKATAGAGAGTTMSGAATTTTTAGATCWGCGAATGCACTTGGTCGAAAACGTTMATTTTTTTGCCAATATTTGCCACGTCAGCAAAAATCTAGATTTRSTACTATTTAAACAAAATTCCCCTCATTTGTAGAGTTAGGTATCTTTTATGGATTCTGAAAACTCCAACTCTTTACCTCAATTAGATTGAACGCTACAATTTTTTTAATCCGCGGAAGCACTTCGACAAAAACGTTCATTTTTATGCCCAAATTTGCCATGCCCACAAAAATCTAGACTATGCGATTTCAATGAAATTCTCCACATTTGGAGACCTCAGTACCTGTTATGGATTCTGAAAGCTGCAACTCTCCAGTTGCTCTAGAGAGAAAGTTACGAATTTTTAAACCAGCGAATCCACCTGACCAAAAACGTCCATTTTTATGCCAATCGTTACAAGTCCGCAAAAATGTGTATCAATTTGAATGAAATTTTCAGCACTTTTCTCGTTGATTTCATGATGAAATTATATGGGTAAATGCGTTATTTGTCTGCCGATTTCATAAAGCAAAACATATTTTATGCAGAAATCCATAATCTTGAACTGAACATTTGCCGGACTTTAAAACATGAAAGCGATGTTTTTCGCTGAATATAATTTTAAGTCTGTGCAGGCACTCATTTTTTAAATAATTTTCATAATCGATTTATTTCGTCTCCGTAAACTTTAGCGCTGTTTACTGCTGCTGTAAACTTTTACTTTTGTCTTCTTTAAATCCATCGTGTGCGTATTGATGACCATCAATAATGCCGTTTTTTTGAAGCAAAATTGTGGTTCCAACAAGATTTGGCCTCGTGCAGCTGGAAAGCTGAAAATGTAGTTTAAAACTGATTTTCAAAAAACACAATGGATTGGTCCGAACCTCTGACAACGATTGGCCAGCATTAAAAGAGCAATTCGATGTCGCAAAAAATGAGATATTGTTATAAGAAAATGCAAAACAACGAAAACATCAAAACAATTAAAAAGTGGATTGAAAGTTCTCTTTACCGCAAAGTCCTCTCTTTGCATTCGGTCAATTTGCGATAAACATACACATCAAGTGGAAGTCCCCGGAAGAAATTTCTTATGCATTTCCGACAAAACGTGCGTTTTTAGCCGTCACTTGGCTCCATGGACCGACAGCTTTATCGGCTTTCTGTTGGCGGTATTTCATATTAAAGTGCTGAAGATATCATGGATCTTCGGAAATATGCCCAGTCGAACTGGCATTCTTGCAGAAATCGATTCCGACGATTATAATCCATCTGGGGGAGACTTTTATTTGGGCAGTTTATCCGCGCCATCCAGTGAACGATTTCTTTTCATCTGTTACCTCTCAGCAGAAGACTTCTTTATTAAATAAACCTCCTAGATTGGGTTCAAAACATTTAAAAAAATCTCTAAAGAGAAAATAGTGAAAGCAATCAACTTCTGATTGAATAAAACCAACCCGGTGAAACTGTGCTAAAGTTTTCAACGGCAGTTCCAATCAGGTGAACTGTGGTTGGACCACATTTGCCATCCAAGTCGGGCAAAATCGCACGTTCGCCATCGGAAGTCCTGAAATTGTCACGAGCTGATCCAAAGGAAACAATAGAAAAGCCAATGTTTTCAATCAGTGTCGAATCGCTTTTTCCGACACTGGTAAATATACAGTGCACTTTTTTCGGGGAGCACCAACAAAGAACTGTTTGCTCACGCTTTCCAATTTGAGATCGAATCGACCCGATAATGAATGAAAGCTCACGGCACTCAATTAAGCTGCGGTTTTATCACTAGTGACAACAAAAGAAAAAGCCGGCGTTTCCTCTAAGGCTTTTCACGAATTGCGGTTAAATTAAACGCTTTGCTTGTCGGAGACGTTAAAATGGCTTTAAACAGCTAAGCCCGAGAAAACGCCGAAGTTTCCATTTGAGTCCCCTTTTGCCTTCCTTCCGCCACAATTTACATTAAAATCAACTGGTTATCAGGAAAAATACTCTTTATTTTGCCCCAATTTACTGTTCATCCGGACGCAACTATGGCCCGCCTCTGAATTTTTCTATACCAAATGCTTAATTAAATAGAGCCTCTGGCCAGGAAGATTCTTATAATCAAGCACGTACTCTTTCCTCTGAGGAAAAGATAAAGGCGGGCTTTGAAGCTTTATTTTTCTGCACACTTCTTTGGACTAATTAATGCCGTTTTCTTTAAATTCAGCATCGGTTTAAATTAATGTAAATTTCAGCCAGATTTCTAGTTTTTCTTTCCATTCGCCCCAGCTTCTACTGGAAGATATTTTGTGTATATTTAAAGCTTTCGCTGGATATTGGCAATTTAAAAGCAAAACTGTGAAGTTTGCAAAATAAGGTGCAGTTTAATTCGGGTGAAACTTTGTCGGGCATTGCAAGCGGCCTCTCTCAACTCTCGAATCGAATTTAGCAATTCAATGGGCTCTTGGAGTTGAATGGAATTTCCACAGTTTTCCCACTGAAATATCTGCTATCAACTGAAAAAAGTGTAACGTCTACTTAAGAATCATTGATTTTTTTGTGCAAATTCATTATTTCTTTATTCTTCTGTGTGGGGGCCAACTGCCAAAGTTCCTAGAAAGTTATCTGGATTTTATCATGAATGATGTTTGCTTACCCAAAGGAAATGTTTTGGCAAATTTAAGGGTTTTTAGCTCTCATTTTTGACCTGAAACTCGAAAGTTTGCTTTGGCCTACAAGACTGGTGTTTAATAATAGAATTTGGGATTCAATGGGATTCAACGTTTTCCAGTTTCAGCTTTAATCTTCGGTTACAGAACTCGGACGTTGCTTAATTCCGAAATTTTATGCTTTTTACTTAACTTTGCCTTTGAGTTCAACACTCTTCAAATGTTACATTCAAATCATATTTTCCGCAATATTCAAGTCTTTTCCCGAAACTTTGCCTGTTAAAAAAATCCCAAACCCGAACATCTTCCCACTTTCAACGTTGATTTGCTATTGAAAAAAAATGTTTCTGAACTTAAAACCCGTGTTTTACTGCAATATTCAAGTTTTTTATGGAACTTAATGGCCTCTTAATTCAAAAGTCCCAAACCCTAAAATCTGTCGACTGTGAATGTTGATTTGCAATTGAAAAAATTGTTTTTGCACATTAATGTTGGCTTTAAACACTTGTGTTACTGCAGTATACTTTTTACAAAACGTTGCTTTTGAACTCAATATTTCGAAATTCTCAAATCTCTCGACTTCAGTTTTGAACTGAAAAAATCGCTTTTGAACTGCAAATGTTGACTAGAAATATTTTTTTACAGTAAAATTCTGGTCGATTTACGAAACTTTGCTGGCGAACTCAACATTTTGAAATTCTGCAATCTCTCGACTTCCAACGTTAGTTTTGAACTAAAAAAATCGTTTTCGAACAGCAAATTTTATCAGCAAAATTCTAGTCGATCTACGAAACGTTGCTTGCGAACTCAACATTTCGAAATTCTGAAATCTCTCGACTTTCATCTTTAGTTTTGAATTTAAAAAATTGTTTTTTGACTGCAAATGTTGACTTCAAATACCTTTTTTAGAGTGAAATTCTAGTCGATTTAAGAAACTTTGCTTTCGAATTATAAATTTCGAAATTCTGAAACCTTTCGTCCTTTTAACCTCCTTTTTCTTTAAAACCACGGTTTTAAAGTAAAAAAATCGTTTTGAACTGAAAATATTGACTTTAAACATCTTTTTTACATTTAAATTCTAGTGTTTTAACGAAACTTTGGGCGCAATTCAACATTTAAACATTTTGAATTTTTTAGACTCTCAAAGGCTCTAAACTCAAAAAAGTCGTTTTTGAACTGCACATTTTTACTTCAAACTTTTTTTATAGTGAAATCGTAGTGTTTTTACGAAACTTCGCGTTCAAATTTTTTGAAATATTTAATGCTTTTTACTTTTAACCTTGATTTTGAACTCAGAAAATCGCTTTTGAACTGCAAATGTTGACTAGAAATATTCTTTTACAGTAAAATTCTGGTCGATTTACGAAACTTTGCTGGCGAACTCAACATGTTCAAATTCTGAAATCTCTCGACCTTCAACGTTAGTTTTGAACTAAAAAAATCGTTTTCGAACAGCAAATTTTGACTGCAAATATCTTTTTTACAGCAAAATTCTAGTCGATTTACGAAACTTTGCTTGCGATCTCAACATTTCGAAATTCTGAAATTTCTCGACTTTCATCTTCAGTTTTGAACTAAAACAATTGTTTTTCGACTGCAAATGTTGACTTCAAATACCTTTTTTAGAGTGAAATTCTAGTCGATTTACGAAATTTTGCTTGCGAACTCAAAATTTCGAAATTCTGAAATCTTTCGACCTTCAACCTCGGTTTTGAAGTAAAAAAATCGTTTTGAACTGAAAATATTGACTTTAAACATCTTTTTTACATTTAAATTCTAGTGTTTTAACGAAACTTTGGGCGCAATTCAATATTTAAAAATTTGGCATTTTTTAGACTCTCAAAGGCTCTTAACTCAAAAAAGTCGTTTTTGAACTGCAAATTTTGACTTCAAACTTTTTTTGTATTGAAATCGTAGTGTTTTTACGAAACTTCGCGTTCAAATTTTTTGAAATATTTAATGCTTTCTGCTTTTAACCTTGATTTTGAACTCAGAAAATCGCTTTTGAACTGCAAATGTTGACTTGAAATATTTTTTTACAGTAAAATTCTGGTCGATTTACGAAACTTTGCTGGCGAACTCAACATGTTCAAATTCTGAAATCCCTCGACTTTCAACGTTAGTTTTGAACTAAAAAAATCGTTTTCGAACAGTAAATTTTGACTGCAAATATCTTTTTTACAGTAAAATTCTAGTCAATTTGCAAAACTTTGCTTGCGAACTCGACATCGAACACTTAGTTTTGAACTAAAAAAATTGTTTTTGAACTGCAAATGTCTTTTTTACAGTTGAATTCTATTATTTTCACAAAACTTTGCGAACAATTCAACATTTCGAATTTTTGAATTATCTTGCTTCTTTTATGGGCTTCAGCTTTGACTTCGAATTCGAAAAGTTATGAACTTCTGTTGTTGCAAACTTTTTAACATATTTTAACTTCTTTCGAYTTTCCACTTCATATATATTGACTMYAAACACGTTTTTACTTCCAAAATTGCTAAACTTCAAATATTCACTTGAAACAMAAAWTCCCCGTTCAATCATGAATGAAAATAATCTGCAACAAGCAGCAGGAAACTGTTYATTTGTAAAAAATCGAGCACCGTCCCCACTCTTMATTTAAGACAATCACCGGCTGTTYWTTCGCTAGTTTGCTGTTGAGCAATGYAGCAAACTGGATGGAAGTTGATAAATCATAGTCAAATCTTTGGACTCCAAAAAATGGCAACATTTTGCCAATGAACTACCTTGACCGCTCAGCATTTGATAGTGTAAACTTTTTCTTCAGTGCGACAGTTCGTTGCATAACTCCAGTGGATCGTTTCCATTCTGCGTGTCTTCAGTATAAAACCATCAGCAAGCCGACTCAGCACCTCATCTTTCACTATAATGGGTAAAACGAGGTGTAAAGCGATCATGTTTACCAAATAAAAAAATGATTTATACAACGGCAGCATATTATTTCCACCTGCACGGTTGTCGCATATCGTCAAACCTTTAACGACTCGTTAACCCGAAGAGTCACACATGGGGCGTCTGGAAATTTTGTTTATTGTTTGTTTTCACATCTGTTGTGATGTCTGTTTCAAACCAGTTTTTTTGCGCTAGCATTTCGTCATTATAAAGCATCAGATAAGGTAAAATCACTTGAAACACTCCCAATGTGGCAATTTCTTCAATCGACGAATTTCTGTTTGATTTACGTACGTACTCTCAACAGTGCCCGAGGGACCCGTTCACAATCTAAACCGAAATTTATATTCACAGCCTGTGGCATTTTTCAAACGATCCATATCGGGCTTACTTAGGCCGTTTTGCGCTCCGGCATATTGATAAAAACCGCCCTTCAAAATAAAAATTTCTGCATGTTCCTATCTCAGTCGTGGCGCATTTCCACCACCACCTTGACTGATGATGGCGCTTTATTTTATTCTGCGCTTTCATTTTCCACCCGGCCAGCAGTTTCTTTAAAATGTTGCGTCGATTATTTCGGAATTATCTCTACTATGCTGTCGACAACGCACGCAAGACCCTCACTAAAACGAACGTCCGCAACTTCAAATGATTTGTTAAAATACAAAACTTTCAAATTATGGAAATGGTCTTCATGTGTGCCACTGAGGAACAGATTTGTAATGGAAATTTTCAATTTTCATCATTTTATGCGACTGAAACTGGAGGAGAAACACGCGGGTTCGTGCCTTAGATGCATGGACGGAAAGTGGCAGAAATTGTCCACAAGTTTTTGTAAATAAGAGATTGATCCTCATCATATGCGCTGCGTGAAGACGCCAGAGAGGAAACCAAGCCTTCCTAATGAAGAAGTCATCGGAGTTGAAAAATGCCTAAATAAAGCAGTTTTTCAACCCAACAAGCATCGAATTATGGCGAATGAAGACGAGGTTCTGTTGAAGAAACAGTCGAAGCAACAATTTGAAGAACAGAGTCGAGGACACATCGGACAAAGCGTCGCAGACAAAAATTCAACAGAAACACTCAATTTTTAAGGAGCAACAATTGAGAAAAATGGAATACGATGAAGGCTCCACATTTCTTACGCACTCCAATAAAGTTATTTTTGCATCAATGAAGAAGTTAAAGGATGAAGCTGTAAAATAAAGAAGCGAAACACAGACAAAATTTGTTTAAAATGTGTTAAAAAAATGGGAAACTAATCACGATTTTTCACATTTAACAATTTTTTTAAATTTGTATAATTTCTAGCTAATTTCCTGCACATCTGGCTGGAATTCCATGCAAATTGACAAACGACCTTATTAGCATTTCATCATTTTCAGGAATTTTAAAAATTGAAATGAAGAAGATTTACTTATAATCGAATTCAATAGCGAAACTCTCCAGTCACAATTGAACAAATTATCAAATAAATTAAACCCAAAAATAGTCGTTAATTTAATTCAGAAAATTAAAATCTTACTGGCAAAACCAATCATATCGATCTAATTTGCAGAAATTGACTCAAAGCGGACAAAAAAGGTGAACAAATCGACTGATGTAAATCATTGAAAATCCTCAAAATATAACATATTTTAAACAAAGACAATTGAACGAAAACGCTAATTTTAGATAAAAAAAATGTTGCGGATTTTCCCTAAGAATTCAGAGCAAATTTGTTTAACTAATACTGAAATAATTCAAAATATCATTATAAATGCAAAATATGTACAGAAGTTACGCCGAAAATCTTATTTTTTTATTTCTGTAGTACCGCATTATACAAAGGAAATAAACTTACACCCAAAAGTTGGTAAATTTTCCAAAGATTCAGGCTTTTGGGAGTTTTTCGGGTTTTTACCCCGTGGAAGAAAAACTCTTTTTCGTGTCGCTTCGCGGTTGCCAAACTCTTTTCCACGTCGGCCTTAAAGCCAACAAAAACTCACCACAAAACCCAACTATTTTTAAACTGCCCCATTTACTCTAATGCCAATTTTATCCGAAGTATTCCATTTTTTTCGTGGGTTTTTATTGCGTATTTTTTCCGGGGACGTTGCAAGTGAAAGATTATTGCGAATTTTATAAGAAATAATTCATTTGTTATGCGGAAGAAACGTCAAATCAAGGCAAAGGAACCCCTTTGATTAGCGCAAAACTGGGGCTTTTCACTGCAGACCTTCGGTGTAATTTGCCCTCTCACTGAGCTTTTGATTCAAATGAAATGAGCTTTTGAGGCGAATCTATTGCCTCATACTTCCAGCCAGACAGCTTTAGGACTGCAGCTTCTTTTCCATCCAAGCCCTCAAAAAACACGTTTAATTCTGTTCATTTCGCAACTGCTCCATTAACATCCTGATCGCAAAATGCGCTTTAAACTGCACAAAGGGACGCAGATAAGGAAGTTTTTATGGCTTTTCAACCAAAGCCAGCAAACCATATTTCCTGAGCAGTACGTTTACGCATTAAATAAATATTTTATTGAGTAACCGAGCGTGCCGCCCTAGTAAGCGAAGGAGAACCCTTTGCGGTGTTTGTGGATTTCTTGAACTCTTTGGAGCTTTTGCCTATTTAAATTGGGAGTGAATCTAAAAAACTGTGTGAATAATTGAGACGTTGAAGAAACTGCTGGTCCAGATGGCCACAAGCTGATGATCGGTACTAAATGGGGAAAAATAAAAGAAAATGGAGTTGGGCCCCCCCGAGGGAAGCATCAACTTCCTTTCTGAAAAGCTTGTTAAATTTTTACGAGTCCGCCATTATTCATGCCGATGGCCGCCACGAATTACTTACGCAGCTCAACGAGATTTTATTGCGACAAGCATTTCCAGGAGCTCGATGGCTCATTTTAAGAAAAAATCGCGTTGTCAAGACGTCGACTTGCAATTATTTAGAGTGGAACTGCCATCAAGCTAACATACATTCTGGAGACAGACCAGGAGCGTGTGCATTTCCAAATCAACTCGTCTTATTCTCAAGCCTTTCCGATACTTCAATGTCGATTCTGGTGGATTTACTGCAGTTAAGCCCGATCCGATGCCAGTTTGGCAATTAATTTCCACCCAACCGTCTGCAAGAGTTGCATCTAAATTGCACCCCTGTCAAATTATCGTTAGTACGTTAATTGGGCTGCGATCAAACCAACCGTGTAATTTATCGAGTTGCAAAAAAACCGCAAAAGCCCACAGTATTTATTAGAATACAGTAACTGGCTGTATCGATGAGGAGTGGAAAATTTAGGCAAAAGCTTGTTTTTTAGCCACCATCAATTTCACTGCAGCTGCGAAACTTTTTCAACGCCACTATGAGCATGAAGACTCAAAGCTGGTGAATTCATTTTTGCCCTTACTTTTGAYATTTTCGCTTCTAACTAGGAAACGATCAGGAATTCTGGAAAAGTCTAATGGGAAAAATGTAGTCCTTAAGACGCTCTATGGAAAAGTTCCTAAAGGTTATTCGRATATTTTTCATCATTTGCGAGATATAATTACAAATTCTCATTAATTCAACAAAAATTGGTATAAATCTTTATAGGCTGRAAATGTCCATCAAAGCCAGAGGAGGAAMAGATAGGACTCGAAACGCTCTATTGGACAAGCTACTGAAGCAATCGAAATTTTAAACAGTTTTTCAGTTATACGCCGTTTCAATTTTCTCTACGTTTATCAGTGTATATATTTTACTTCCATCTCTTTAGAGGTTAGGCATTGCTGATGAATGTGAGGTCGTGAGTGAAAGATAGTTGTCGATAAGGGCTACAAAAAAGGTGCTAACGACTGATTGAATATCTCAAACCGTTCTGAAGATATGGACCGTTTAAGGACGGCAAACACGCGAAAATTAGATTTCTTCAAAAAAATAGATAGAGAATTATATAGAGATTTAGATTATTTTTGGACTAAATTTAACTAACAAACGGTAACTCTAGAGACGCTCTATCGAAAAGACTGTTACGAGTAACCAGTTATTTCCAACTATTTCCGAGATATCAGCTCTTGAAGGTGAACATGCACAAAAAACTCGACATTTTTGCTTCTAACTTTGAAACCATAACAAATATTGAATGAAAACCTGGTTTCATTTGCAAGGTAAGACTTCGGTAAGGAAATATTGGCACTTTTCGCAAAAAACGAAAAAAATTCGGGATAACTAATACTTTTATACTTACACGGTTTAGCAACTGCAACACTGGCTCAAACATGACGCCACCTTTTTTGTCAATTCTCAAGAACGATTTGAGGTACAGAACCCGTTTTTATACCACTGGATGGAGAATTAATAATCCCGTTCGAAAAGTTCGAAAAAAGGGGATTTCACACAATAAAAGGAATTTATTTTTTACAAACTTCTTTATGGGTATTTTGCCTCAAAAATTTTTGTCTTTAAAAAAAGACAGAATTTCCTCA
>NW_026018508.1:16784403-16796641 GCF_020466585.1 Dendroctonus ponderosae
AAAAGAGTATGTTAATAAATTGTGTAACAATAGTAGGATAATACAGTATATGAAAATTCGCTCTGATAATTCGTCTGTGCAAATTGTCAGTTAAGACAAAAAATTTTGATTCGAAATACCCAAAAAGAAGTTTGTAAAAAATGAATCCGCCTCAACAATATAGAACTTATCTAAAAGGAATTTAAATATCACACTTTTAAGTGCAGGATAACGCTGAAAATTTCATGCCTGACGCTACATTTTTGCTCATATCCCAAGAACAAATTGAACCAGCGCGCTCATTTCTACATCACTGAATAAATAGAGCATCAAGTGGCCGATTTATGCAGGGCAGAATCACTTGAGAAAAAGGGACAGTTTTCATACTAGAAACCCAAATTTCAACGCTAGTTTTACGCGGTATTTGCGTCAATCGGCTCAAACATCACGCCGCATTTTGCATCATTTCTCAAAAACCATTTGAAACTTAATGGCCATTTTTCCCGAGTGGGTAGAGATTTAAAAACCGTATTCACCAAGCAGAGCCTGAGTTTGGAAACAGTGGTAGTTTTCACACATTCACAATTTGAATATCACACATTGAGGTCCAAGAAAATCTAAAAATTTCATACTTGATCCCTTTTGCCTCTTGATCTTTTTGCCCTCAAATGTCAGGAGCAAATTAAGCTAGCGCATGCAGGAAACCGGAAAACTCAGTGCTTAAAATAATCTATCAAAAAAGTCCCAACGATCATTTCGATATTTTTTGCCACTTTCCAACAATTACTGAAAATGTTCTATCTTCTCAAAAATGTTGATCGTTTCTGAGGTTTTCTGTATTCATAGTTTTGCTTCTATTTCTTTCAAAGGTTAGAAATTGTGTTAAACCCTAATTGTGAACAGTTAGCTCTTGAAGAACGCTATCAAAAAGTTCCTAAAGGATCCTAATGCATCAGCATTCGAAAACGCGCAAAAGTTAGACATTTTGGCTCCTATCCCTTTAGAAGTTAGGAATTCCTGATAAAACCAATTCGTGAAAAAGCGCAGTTGCGAAATTGCCAAATTTTACCCAAATTCTCCAGATAGAAAAATCGCGCCATCATATACCGCGCTTTTACACATTGCACGAACCTGCATCTTCATGCCAGCCGCAACGAAACTGAGCTTTATGAAAATTTACTTAAATTTCCCAACAAAAAGCTTCTAATGTGACTTACCTTAAAACCCGTTGGATCAAACAAAACCATTCATAAACATTGTTAATTTCAGTAGCGAAATTTAAGCCGCATTAAATGTAACAGAAACTGCCTAGAACATATTTTCCACAGCTAATTACCAGCGATCAAAGACCCTTCATTCTTATCCTTTAAGGGCCCCAACTCTAATTCGATGGCTATTCAAAGGAAAAAAGTGTGTTGTCACACGACATTTAATTGATGAAGGAAAACTGTGGGGATTTTGTCGCTTAATGACCGTTATTCGTTTGCAACGCTTTGTTGTTTCTCCGATTAGGACCTGATAAGCCTTCTTACGTTGATGGATTGCCACCAGGAGTGTAAAAGGAAAACACCAGCAGGAAATTTATATTGAAGGCCTTTTCGAGCTGGATCTAAGGCTGCTTGGATGCCGTGGATGATTTCCTAAGGTCGCATAGTGAATTCTATGGGGAAATTGAGGAAGATTTCATATAGTGGTTGGAATAAGTGGGATTTCGATACGCCAAGCGCCCTCCAATGGTGGCCGTTCCAAGTTGGCACTTTTCCAGGCGGGGAAAGAATATCGGGAAATGGGGAAAAGGAAAACTGCCTCAGCAGGCTAATCGATTTCATAGCCATATCGATCTGGGCTGGCCCTGCAGGGACAGATCCAGATATAATTTTGTTTAGAATACAGAAGCCTTTGCAACTGAACTGTTCATTCATTTTGTGGCCAGATGAGAATAAAAACAAATCAAAATAATTGAGAAAAGACACTTTAAAAACTCATTTTTTGGCCGACTCAAAAAACTCCAAAAACAACCAAAAATTGACTGGAGTTTTTAGTGGCTCTTGCCCTACACACCACATAAAGCAAAATGAATATGTCGAGGGCAAAAATCGAATTTGCGTATGAAAAGCACCCGGCCTGAATGCAGCAGATGCTGTTTCCCATTGAAACCCTCCAACCCAATGGACGCGATAAGCAGCCCATTTATTTTTCGGGATTTTTCGATAACATTGCGTCGATTTAATGGGGGAAGAATGTCTGTCTGTCGGATCATGCAGGTTTAATTCGATTCATTTCATTCAGGTAAAATCGCGATTTTTTCGACATGGTTTTCCAGATATGTTTAAAGTGAGACGGACGAAACCAGTTACTGTTTTCAGCAATTTTTGGTTCGTTAATGGGTTTTGCATTTGGATTATAGTCTATCGAAATCTTCAAACACTAGACTTGGCTTTCCTCTGTTGCATTCGTTTTTTATCACATTTTCAGGGATTTTTTGCTGTTGCGTTTATTGCTCTGCAACTATTCAAAGGCGAGTTGCGTTCAAACTGGTTTAGATGCTCTTTTCACCACTGCATAGAAAGGGGATTCCTTCACTTGATTTGCAATGTGCGACAACATCGCCCTAAAGGGCTCAATCGCGACAGTTTTTACGACTAGAGCAGTTCAGTCTAAAGTATGTTCTATTCAAACTAGATCAGTTTAAGCGTTGCCCTTTTTCCCATTGGATAGAGCAACCTTTTCGCTATAAGGTCAGTAAGTTTTTCAATAACCTCACCGCAAAGGGCTCAACTGGGAAATCTTTATTCCTGGGCAGGCGATTCTTACGTCTACTTCTTTGCAAATTTTCAAAACCAAGTTGCGTTCAAACTCGGTTAGACACATCTTGGCCCTTTTCACCATTGGATAGAGCCTGATTTTCCCTACGAGACTGGCAATTTTCAGTAACGTGGCCCTAAAGGGCTCCAACTGGGAATTTTTATTGCTAGAGCATGGCATAATGTTTGACTACTTACGCTGCTAATTTTCAAAGGCCAGCTACCTCGAAACCGGCTGAGATTGAGCTGTGCTTTTTTCAGCATGGTATAGAGCGTGGTTTTCCCCACTAGGGTGGAAATTTGTGGCATCGTAACCCTAACGGTTTAAATCTGAGAATTTTTTACAGTTATGGTCCAAAAAAAAGCCTAGTGAAAGTTGCGTCTTCTTCCCTTCAAATTTTCCAAAGCCTCTGGCGTGCACGCCAAGTAACATAGAGCCTTGCTCTTTTCAGCATTGAATAGTGGAAGGATCTCGCTATAAGGGCCATGGTTTGCGTTAACTTTACCTTAAAGGGCCCAATCTGCAGATATTTCTAATGCGAGGGCATATGGCAATTTGCATCTTCTAATTAGCATTTTTGTCTAACGCCACTGACGTTCAAACTAAGTAAGATATAGCTTTGCCGTTTCCATCATTGGATAAAGCGTGATTTTTCCTACAGGACTGGAAATTTTCCGCAACGTGGCCCTAAAGAGCTTCAACTGGGAATTTTTTTTGCTAACGCATGGCAAAAGTTTTCCCATCTACTCTGCCACTTTTTAAATGCCAGTTACGTACAAACCAGGCTGGATAGAGCTCTGCTCTTTTCAGCATTGGATAGAGCGCGGCTTTTGGTACTAGGGCAACAATATGTGACAACTTAATCTCAAAGGGCCTAAATCTAAGATTTTCATTACGGCCTCAACCAAAGATGCATCTTTATCACTCTCCACATTTTCACAAGCCACTGGCGATCTCGTGAAGTCAGATCGAGCCGTGCCATTTTCAGAGCTGGATGGAGCAAGATTTTCTCTATAAGGGCCGCGATTTGTGACAATTTTGTCCTGAAGAGCTCAATCTGCAGGTTTTTATAGGTATTGCGAGAACATGAGGCATTTTGCATCTTCCACTCTGCAAATTTTCAACAGTCAGCTCTATCCATATCAGGTCAGATAGAGCTTTGCAGTTTTTACTATTTCATAGAGCATGATTTGCTCTACAATTAAGGTAGTTGTCAATAATGTCGCCCTACAGGGCTCAATCTGAGATTTTTTGTGGTTGAAGCAAAAAATGGTCCATTTACTATTCACCAAATTTTCAATATCCCTGGTCCAAACCAGGTCCAATAGAGCCATACTTGTCCCGGAATTACGTAGAGCACGGTTGTTTCTAATGCGCTGTAATTTGCGAAAACGTCGCCCTGAAGAGCTCAATGAAGGATTTTTTCACAGTTATTCGAACAAATTGATCTTCTGGTCTGCAAAACTTCAAAAGCTGCTGGTGTTCATACCAGTCAGATAGAGTTTCACGTTTTTGAGCATCGCATATAACGCAGTTTTCTCTAGTAGAGCCATATTTTGCGACAATTTCGCCCTAAAGGGCTCAATTATGTCAATTTTTAAGTGCTTAGACATGAGCAGCAGTGCTGTGATGCGATTTTTTTCCTTATCATCATTTCATAGAGCATGATTTTTGCAAGACCGTGATTTGCGCCCGAGTATCTCCACAGAGCTCAGCACTAGGATTTTTTTCGATTTTGCCGCATAGAAAATATTTCGCTTTGTACTCAGCAAAGATTCAGAGCCAACAGATTTTGATTTCGATTCAATTGTGACTCATAGTTTAGTGAACATTTACGCGCTGCGGGCTGACTTTTGGGGCCTTAAAAGCACTTGAAGTTGACTCGCTTGAGGTTAAATTGAATCCCGAAAATTGACGCTCCGCAAGAATATTTTGGGCGCAGCCTACGATTATCTATGCAGTAATGATCTAGACTGAACTTGTAAAAAATCTTAATAAATTCTCGAAAATTCTGGGCCATTTTTTGTCCAGTAGTGAATTGAATGAGTTGCACGCAAACCAGGCAAATCAGCACATACTTAAATCCTCTAGATCAGGCCGAAATCATTAAAATCCGTCAATAAAGTAAAATAGCCGACATTGTCATCGTTTCGGTCAATTAAATCGATTGGGCATTGACTCGTAACAGCGCAACTGCCGTTACAGGATGTTTTTCGTAAAAATGTCGTTCACAGATATTTCGTGAAAACGCTAATGCGGGCTTTAAATAGAATCGAAATTTACGAAGGGAGCGCCCAATTAGGCTTTTGCACATATGATGTCAACTGCTCTCTAATTGACGTTATTTATTGGCATAGTTGCTGTCTAATTACACGTTTACGTAATAAGTCCCCGGATTTTTCCAGCGCTAGTTGTTACACTGGGAAAAAGTTGTCCACCAATAATACACTGAGAAAAAGTTCAAACGATAAAAACAAATATTTCGGGTTTTCGCACGGTAAATTCCAAATTCCCGGATTAGAAGGAGCAGCTGAAACATTCGTTCGAGCAGGTAAATGCTACAAATACCCACCCACACCTGATAGTTGAATAGTTCTGAACACAAAGAGGCAATGTCACATTCCTGTCCATAGTGGAGGGTTTTTAATCACCTGTGCCCAAACATCGTCTAGTAAAAGTACAATAAAAGGAATTTTCCCAGGCTTTACAATGCGAAAAAATGGCCCTTCTACATCGAATTTTCTGAAAAAATATTGAACTGGCGACAAGAAACACACACCTAACAAACGTGTATATTTTTCTAAGCAATAACTTTATCAAGACTCCTTCACACGTGGAACCAGACGCAATTGAACGTCATAAATTGTTATTGTTTATCATTCATTTTTATATAGTTTTAGCTGGAAATTTTCATAGCATCTGCAACGGTTTGCTTTTTATGAACATTTCCACATATCTGGCTTCTGTTCCGAACATCGGCTTTGTTGACGATATTTTCGAGAATAGCGATTGATGGAAAACAGGCAAATGTTGCAACCAAACCGAATATCTGGCGTGTAAAAGAGCGCCGTTTAATTAGCAGAGTTAAAGGTAATTGCAGTGCGACCTTGCAAAGATAGGAAATGATCATTTTTAATGATGTTTATACGCTGGTGCAATTCGAATTTGCCAGCCTACGCTCAAGATGAGTGTGAGCATGTAGAAGGTTTTCTGGAGAACATTTTTTACGACAAAAAATACTTGGGGCCATTGAAGATTTTTTTGGCCATTTTAAGCTGCATTTAACATCGAGGTTTAAAAGCTGGATACGCACTTTGACTGTTGAAAAAGTTGCTTTATTCGTATAGTTTTTTTTCGGTTGGGAAACAAATTTTACGAGTTCAGCAGCGAGTCCATTGCTCCTTAGTATAATTTTACTAACAAAAATTGTTGATTATTTTATTTTTTTATAATTACCACCGTAAATTCTTATGAATTTTCCAACTTAAAATTTTAGGCCTTTTTTTCAGTGACTTTCCTTGTCGTTTATTACAAATTAAACAAGTGAAACTCAAAATACATTCTTGGCTACTGTTTCTCTAAGATGTGCTTTTAACTCGACTGTTTCTTCTTCCTATTGGTTTATCTATGTTTTTTTATATTATCCCCATTACTCCCCCCTATTTTGCTGCTAAATAAGGCTTTTAACATTCCAAATTTATTCCCATTCAGTTCATCTTTAGAAAGTTTCTTGCCCATTTCAACAGTAGTCCCGAGAAGCAGTCAATTGAAACTTAAAAAATCAGGTTCAGTCGTTGAATGCATTTTGGGGATATAAATTTTTCAAAATGTTCCCACGACACAAAACGTGTTATTTCGTAAACCTGCAAAGAGCAAGTCGGACGCAAGTTGCTAAAATTTGCTTGTCTTTCTTAGCTGATATGCACTAGCGAGATTTTTTAAGCAATTATATGTTCTTGCTTTGGCCTACAGCAGCAAAGAAGTGATAGAGAATTGAAAAAATGTTGCCAACAGCCTAACTGAAGATCGGTATATTATTTCAGGCACGCATGGCGCCAAACCATCAAGGATGCACGTTCGTCGCTTTTCATATTCGTAATGAGAAAAACAGTTATAATTTAAATACGCAACTGCATATTAGTTTAAATTTGATGCGTCGAACGAATGGTTCTTCCAGATGTCAAATGGGGGCAAAAGATGGTAAAAAAATAACGAAAATGAGATCTGAGCTCGAGTTGCCGCCTGCCACCCTGAATGCGAAAGGAAATGCACAAAGTAAGACATTATGAGGGTGGCAAGTACTAAAATTTCACAATATCCGATGAATGAAACAATAGCCGTCGATGGGTGCAGTCTATGCCGGGCGCAATGTATAAAAGTTTAGTGGCAAAAGCTTTTACAGTTAATGCAGTTTCCTTCCATTTATATTTTCTTGCCCTATTACGTTACGTGTTCACGGATTGATTGAAAATTGTCAATAGTGTGTCAGATTTCCTTTCCAATAACAACGTTTAATGGAGTTCCACTTGTCTTCACAGCAAAAAAATGGAAAATAACCAGAAGGTTTCAAAATAACGTTTCTTTGTATTAGACTGCGTTAAACCTTAAGCGAAGCTGGTGTAAATGAAACATTTTTCAAAAAAACTAATCAGCAACATGGTTCGTATTAATAATAGTAGTTCCAGGAAACATTAGCATTTTCCAGGCCTTCACCCACTTAAACGTGCGACCTTAACGAAAAGCACACATTTTATCATTTTTCCGTTAATGACGGCACGATCCACGTTAATAACTAATCAGCTAATTGAACAGGGAAAACGCGGCGTCCAGCATTTTGCACCTGTTTTGATTCGAAAAGCTCTCAAACTCAGTTTCCGTAAATCGATTCTTCACGGAAAATACGCAAATACTGACGTCAAATCGTCCAGCTATTTCTCATAATCATTAAGTGCGGCGAATACGGTCAACAGCGACAGAAAAGGAGACGATTTTCACTTGAAAATGTCGATTAAGGTTCAATGGCATCAAGTTTATGTTGTCCATTAGGAGAATTGAATATGGCAAAAGGAGGCCATATTTTTTGCAGTTGAGTCTTAACGTGTTTTGTACTCATTAGGATTTAATAAATGCGAAAAGTAGTGGCACTTCTCAACCCTAAGATTGGTCGTTGGAAAACATGAATTTTTCAAAAATTTGCAA
This sequence comes from Dendroctonus ponderosae, assembly GCF_020466585.1. Lineage (NCBI taxonomy): Eukaryota > Metazoa > Arthropoda > Insecta > Coleoptera > Curculionidae > Dendroctonus > Dendroctonus ponderosae. Next base: position 16,792,387 of record NW_026018508.1, read on the forward strand.
GAAAAAGCCAAAATTCCCACAATCCAGTTTGTTGGATATCACTCGAAAGAGAAAATGCGCTATTTTAAGTGTGGAAAAACTCACTTTAATAGGAAATTTCTGGGAGTTTCCAGGATTTTTTCAGTTTCGAAGGCGAGGCAATTGGCAGTTGGAAAACGCAAATTTTTTGAAAAATTGACAAGAAAGCCAAAAATCACACAATCCAGCTAATAATATTACTCGAAAGAGAAAATGCGCTACTTTAAGTGTGGAAAAAAGCACTTTAATATGAAATTTCTGTACAGAAGTCTTGACGTCCGTAAAAAAAGTACAATATATCGTTTATTTAACCCTGCGAAACTCTAAAAATGTTGCCGAATCGTAGCAAACTGATCGGATTCTTCCAGAGCTCATTAAAAATTTGCAAAAAAATCTCTCAATGCCGTTGCTCTCTGAAGATTCAAACCAAAACCTGCTTGGATAACGTCAGGAAAAAACACTTTTGGCCTAAAAAAAGATTTAGCTAGAAAATCCTCAAAACGTTTGTTCCAATAAATTTTGAAAATTTCCTTAAACCGCAAACAAGTCTGTATCTTATTGACTGAAAATATGTGAACCAGCAATTAATAATAAACCATTAACCTTTGCTTTGCTTAAGCTTACCACGCTTCGAGTAATCTTCAACTGAGTCTATTCATGCATAATAATATAAAGTAACCCACAAAAATCCCCTGTTTTTCATTAAAATGGGAAATTTCCCACGCTTAATGTCCGCGAATTGTAAAAACGACTGCTTAACATTCCCATTTATAGAGCGACAATAAACAATAAGCCAACAAAGGCCATTTCAGTTCGGATTGGGGCCCCCCCTGGCCTGAACGTGTGTTTATTATTAAACCGATTTTGTCAAAACACTCTACGGCCCTGGAACCTCTAAATCGGCACATATGCTCATTATGATCTCATTTATCTGAAAAAAATGTGTTTTAGGAGCGCAATTTGCGAAAAGCAGCCATCATCTCCCCATTTCGGCTCTGGCTAATTCAGTTGGAACTTTTACGATTTAATCTGTAGTTTCGCTATTTTCTATATAGGTTCGTAAAGTTTTACTGGCTTTTTAGTTGTTCATTATAGAAGGCAACTTTCAGGTCGTCCGGGTAGTTTCAGGTAGAGTTTATGACTGAAAGGGTTTGTCTTCGCTGAAATTTCCACGTTTTATATGTGGACACCTAAAAACGTATTATTTTACTGCTTTGCTTCGCAATTAACCGCAACCGCCATCAATAGTCTAATTATACGTATCCTCATGCAGGCCTTGCAGGAGCCGATCAAATTTCGATATCATTTTATCAAGCATTACGTTTTAAAACCTTGCAGTGTCTCACCGAAGCAAAAGCCGATTTTATGATTGAAAAATCGTGCAAAATCCAACCCCACATGAACCAAATCGGATTTAACAGCTCCTGCTGTTACCGGATATATGGAAACGCGAATTAACGGATTATAATGTATGGTGTTGATATTTAAAACCTGCCTGTATGTACGAACGAATGGGCAAATGTGCACATGTTTTCAAATCGCGTATTTAAATCCAGATGGACTTGTATAAAGTCGCATTTATAACCAGTATCCATGCATATATAGGAACCATTATGACCAGCCAGTAATGGCGACTTTGATCATTATTCGCCGACAAATCCTAGATTTTTAATTAAACAATTCGCTCATCAACTACTAATGATATTTATTCATTGCCCTGTTCACTTTTGGCTCAATTTTCCTAAATCCCCATAGATGTTTTTATCGAATGGTTCATTTGCTCTTCAAAGTCGGCTTTCCACTCTTCATTCCATATTCAATTTCTTTAGAATTTATATTGGGCAAAAATGTTCTAGTTGGATTTTTTGTAAACGCCTTTCGGTAGCTTTCCTCATTTTTAAGCCAACTCTATGCAAAAGTTTATACTTAAATTTAATTTAAAAAATCTACTTTTCCAAGGGTCCGCTCTGCTGAATTTCTCGCCTCAATGAAACAAAACCAGTATTTAATCATGCAGCAGAGAAGCAAAGCAAAACTAAATTGATTGAGTTTTGGGGATTTTTTTACACGCGCGTTTCGATTGGTTTCTGCTTTCCACTATCGAACTCTGCGCAAACAAAATATTTCCTATTTTGTCATTTTCCTAGCTGATGAATATCTCAGATCAATTAGAGAAATTGCTACTAGTCAACAAGACTAAATTAAATTGCAAAATATGGAATAAAAAATAAGCCAGAAGAAAGTTAGCAAGTCAAGGAAGAGGAAAGAGTGCAAGTTGCAAACAAGTAAACAGCAGCGAAGGTAAAATAAGAGAATTTTCCTGTTTTGGCTGTTGGACGAAGCAGCAGCATAGCGAAGAAAACAGCTGATTCAGGTAGCTGTCACTCGGCTCAGCAACATTTTATGCGCCTTGTAGCTGAGATGACATAGCTATAGCTAGTTCTATAGAATTGGAATTCTTGCAAGGCCTTATGAAGTAATAAGGCCTCTAACTAAATCGGTTTTCTTGCTAGGAAAACTGCGGAAATTAATAATTTTCGCAGCATCCCTTCGCGCATCCCCTTGCGAAACCTGGAGGTGAGAAATAGGTCACTTACCCTTTAATCTGGCCGGTATCGATCGCAAATCCCTCAAAACGCACTCACTCATTCAACGTGAAATGCACGTAACGCACGTGTGAAGAGCTCGATTGTGAAAAATCCCTCACTCACTACCTTTCTACTTTCGGAACAAACACTGATCATTTCTAGAGCCGCGCATTTTGGCTCTTGCTTTCAAATGCTGGCTCGATGGCGATTCCGATGCGCACAATGAAGAGGCGCAGTCTTCTGTTTACCACAGTGAAGAGCGATGAGCGTTTGGTCAACGCATTTTTGCCGATCGCGTGCCAAACTGCAAAGATGCAGAAACTGTTGAATGAACGAAACGAACTGATTTCGATTTTAGATTAGAAAGCCGGCTTTGATAATCGATGTCGCCGGTTGCGGCAGACTGTTGATAATCGGGCGAACATGCAAGGAAAGTTGATCGGTCTGATTGATCGTGATACTCTTGTGGATTGTGTCGATTGTTTTTGCAACGACGACTTTGCGGTTTCTTAACACAAATCAGATATACGAGGTGATTCAATTTTTAGTCGAAAAGTTTGAGTCAACGTAAACTTGTCTATTTATCAGAACGTCGATGGCGCTATGGAAATTTGAATTGGACCGGGCACATCGACGTTCTGACCAGAAGAGTTTAGATGCTCACATGATTGAACGAATGGAATAAATTACTTGGATCTGGATGGTTTTGGTGGATGGCAAAGAAGTAGATGGCATTTACTTTCGTTTAATTTTTTAATTTTTATTTCTTAATTTTTTATTTAGGTCATTTATTGTGAATGGACGCGAAAAAATGGGCTGATGAGAACTCAAAAAAATAAGTAGAAAATAAGTATAAACGCGTGTCTGCAAAGGCCTCGTTCCCCAGATACAGGGTGTTGAAAATTAGAATTTTTGTTCACTTTTTTTCTTGTAACGATTGCAGTTTTTGCGGTATTTACCTCAAATTTGCACCGAATGTTGCGCTCTGGTGTTTACATCGTCCGGTGCGAAACACTTTTCTAAAATATACAGGGTCTTATTTTTTAGCGGTCATGTTCTCTTTCGGTGCTCCAAACTTTTTTTTGGTGCCCCACTAAATCCTAGTCAAAATCTCCGTTTGGTTTAAAAAGTATTTTGTGTCTTGCACTTTTTGCGTTTCCGCCTCTATTTTCGAACTGTTTACAACTGACTACTATATAGTTCAACACCCTGTATCTCAGGAGTTATGCATTTGGAGACATATGGTTAAATGAACTTTTTTACTTGTTTTTAGGGGCTTTTTCAAATTTATTTTATAAAAATTGAATTCAAGCGTCCTAGAAAAATAGGAATTTTGACGTCCAACTTTTGAATTAAAAATTTATTTTTTAGGCAGATGAATAAAGGGATGCTTTTCCCAGGGGCGGATCCAGCTTTAAAGTCAGGGGGGGGTTATGTAGAAAAAATACTTCTTCTTCTGTCATCTGTTATCTATGAAATTAGAAAAATGATCGTCGTTTTGTGCAAGGGGGCGCAAGGTTATTGCAAAATTTCATGTTTTCGTCCCGTTTTGCATGTTTCTCGGAAGCAAAATGAGCAAGAACGCTCATTTTTACATCATTCCAGAGATAACTAAATAGTCTTTATTCGAAGTTTCTCAAGAACCATTC
>NW_026018508.1:16797435-16816766 GCF_020466585.1 Dendroctonus ponderosae
AGTTTTAGATTTGCGTGGTTTTTTTTGAGTTGCAAAATCCACTTGAACATGGCGCTGCTTTTTTCGAAGTTTCTCAAGAACAGGGATGTCAAAAAAAATGCGCTAAAAATTCGCTTGCTTGTTGCACTTTTCTTTTAACCTCTAGTTGTTTAAACACCTTTTTTGAGAAAATAGCAAAGAAAAAACGAAACCCGAAATAAAAGAATAAACTGCTGAAAAATTTAAATTGCATTTTCCCAATCACTCTTAGCCATATTTTCATGTTAAAAACACCAAATTAATGTGTATTTGCGTAGATTCTTACATTGTCCAGTTTGCGTTTATTCTTCAGGAATTCGCAGGCATAGAAACTTTAGCAACCTTGTATTGAGAGGTTTAAAACAGCACGAGGAGAGGCAAAAAGATATATGGGTGTTTCAAATTTCGATGTTCAATACGTCTTTGAACGTCTTTGTTCGCAAAAGCTCAAAAAATCTATATTAGAACTGGCAGGGTCTCAATCGAAAACTCCAGCTTTTCCCTTCACTTAGGCATCAACCCTCCGGCTTAAACACTCTCGATAAGTTCCGAAGAAAGGGAAAACTTGACATTTTTGGTGCATGCAACAGTGCCCTTTTGCCATAGTATGTAGCAGCTAAATCTAGCATTTCGTCCCTAATATGACCAGTCCGGATCCGATTAACCAAACGAACAGTTCCGCGACGCAATTTTAGAAACCCCAAGCGGAGGGGTGATTAGAATAAAAACCTTCAATCGAGCCGAGGGTTAGATTTTGGCACCCCTCTTCCGATTACTTTAGGGCTCGCACTGGCAACTCGAGGTTTGTTATGAAAATTACAAGATTGCAATAAAACCCTGATGAAAGTGCTTCAAGTTGAACACTTGCTGCAAATTGAGTTTTCCAATCTACAGAGCTTCATTATTTGGAGAGTTTTACTGCCTTGGCTTAAATGTTACATAGGAGATCCCCCCCGAAATGCGAGCATGTTTTATTTTGCCTATGAATCCGAACTTGTATATGAAAATGTGGTAAACAGTAACTAAAATGCATAGTTGAAAGCAAAAAAGCGCAGACCAAACAGATTGATAAATTACGAAAGCAGGCGCAATTCCCAACGAAAGGGGTAGTTTCATCCCTTCGCATTGCATGCATTAAAATCAGGAACATGATCTAATCATACACATACAGCTCGCTCGTGCCGAAAGGGGTGAAACTGGTCCCTAGCGAGCCATCCCTTTTCGCATGCCAGTTCAGCTTTCTGCAAGTGAATTCAACACGACAAAGGATAATCAGTCATAGACCATGAAGTGCAGAGAGCGCAGTTTCGTCGCGAATAATGTATTTCCCTGGCATAATCCATGCCAGTTTCCGTTAGGACCCGAATATCATTTCCTCGTGTTCAGCCAGTTCAACTCGAGGAAGCATGCCGGTGTCAACCAAATTATTTACGACAAACATGGCAATATTAAGTTTCATAGTCTGATAATATTAAATTTGATATAGTTTCAGTGTGGAAATGGACAGGAAGCTTCGAAAAACTTATTGAAATGAAGCTGGAAACGTCGTGGACACTAAGTTACGTCCTAAAATCCCGGAAAGCGCACTAGTTTCAAACAATGACCTTCTTGTATTGGCTTTTGCCCCGTTCTTAGCTTTTCCTGTGTGCTTAACTCGAAAATTTTCATCCAGAGTGGTTTTCAACAACCGCATTTAGTTGCGACGTTGTATATAAAAGTGTGTATTTTATGGCTCTAACCAGCAGTGACAACCTGAGCTCTACAGATCAACCGGAACTCTAAATATGAGCCAAAGACTAAGGGCGGTTCTCAACAATCGCATTAATTTTGAATTTTTGCAATTTGCGTGAAAGCTAGAAGTATTCCTAAAATGATATTATATATATAAAAAAAAGTGTGAATTTTAAGGCGCTTTCGCGCAATGACAACTAGAGCTTTGCGGCTCAACTGGACCTTTTAATATGAGCCCATAGCTAAGAGCGGTTTTCAACATGAGTATTAATTTTGAATTTTCACATTTTTCGTGAAAAATTTAAACATTCAATAATTGCTGTTTGATATATAAAGGTGAGTGTGTTAAGGCTCTATCCAGCAATACTAACTAGAGCTTTGCCGCTCAACCGGGACTCCAAATAGAGGCTAAAAGCTAAGAGCGGTTTTGAACATTCAAAGCATTAATTTTTCACATTTTCCGTGAACACCAGAAAAATTCCTAAAGCAATGTTTTACAAAAAAAGTGCGCATTTAGAGACTCTATTTCGCAATGACAGCTAGAGCTTTGCAGCTCAACCGGTTCTCTAATCATCCGCCATGGAATAAGAGTGGTTTTGAATATGCGCAATAACTTTGAATTTTTGCTTTTTTCGTGAAAACTAAAAATATTTCTAGAACCGTGTTTTACATAAAAACATGCGTGTTTTAATGCTCTGTTTAAAAACGACAACTAGAACTTCGCATTTTGACCGGTTTTCTAAATATGACTCGAAGACTAATAGTGGTTTTTAAAAAGCGCATTAATTTTAAATTTTTGTTTTTTCCATGAAAACTAAAAACATATCGAAAACAATGTTTAATAGAAAAATATGCGTGTTTTAAGGCTTTATTCAAAAATGAGAATCTGAACTTTGCATTTTAACCGGTTTTCTAAATATGGCTCGAAGACTAATCGTGGTTTTCAAAAAGCGCATTAATTTTGAATTTTTGTTTTTTCCATGAAAACTAAAAACATATCGAAAGCAATGTTTAATACAAAAATGTGCGTGTTTTAAGGCTTTATTCAAAAATGAGAACCTGAACTTTGCATTTTAACCGCTTTTCTAAATATGACTCGAAGACTAATCGTGGTTTTCAAAAAGAGCATTAATTTTGATTTTTTGTTTCTTTCCATGAAAACTAAAAACATATCGAAAGCAATGTTTAATAGAAAAATATGCGTGTTTTAAGGCTTTATTCAAAAATTAGAACTAGAACTTTGCATTTTAACCGGTTTTCTAAATATGAGCTAAGGGCGGCTTTAACTATGCACATTAATTTGGAATTTTCACTTTTTCAATAAAAGCTGAAAACATTTCTAAAGCGATGTTTAATACAAAAATATGCGTGTTTTAAGGTTCTGTTTAAAAATTATCTCTATTCAAAAATGACAACTAGAACTTTGCGTTTTAACCGGTTTTCTAAATATGAGTAAAAGTTTAGGAACGGTTTTCAACATGCGCATTAATATTGAATTTTTCTTCTTCCGTCAAAACTAAAAACATTTTTAACACAATGTTTTCTATCGAAAATTGCGTGATTTAAAGCTCTATACCACAGTGACAACTAGAACTGTGCAGCTTAAGCGGTTCTTCAAATATGAGCCAAAAGTCAAACGCGGTTTTCAACATGCGCATTATTTTTTTTTTTTCGTGAAAACCAGAAACATTTCCTAAACGACGTTTTTGAATTTTAAAACGTGCGAATTTTAAGGCTCTATTCAGGAATGGCAACTAAAGCTTTACAGATCAACCGGTTCTCTATATATGAGCCTAAAACTAAGAGCGGTTTTCAACACCCGCATCAATTTAAAATGTTGGCATTTTGCGCGAGTTAAATGTTTTTAACGTTTACACAACGAAATTTCCTCCATATTCATCAAGTCCAAACATCACCGAAAGCTTTCCCGGATTAGGGCACGTGCCGACTGCATCAATAGGGTCTTATCGCGCCTGTGAACCTTTAAAACTATAATTTTATGTATCGCGGTGAGGACGAAACGCCAAAGAAGAATTAACATCCAGATTTATTATTGAGCTTAACAAATGAGGAAAGTTGGTTCCTTTAGAAACAGGCAATCACCCTCTCAACAATACCGTTGAAATTATTAGATTGATTATGAGCTTGATGGTTGGATCCAATTTTGAGCAATTTTCAAAAACTTTTTGTCTTTTATTTTTAGCTTTTTAGGGCAAAAATAAAACATATGTAACGTTCCTTTACTTCAAACTTTGGGCACTTTAATTAAATGAAAGAATGCTTTTCTTTATCTGCCAAAAAAAGTTCTAAAAATTATTCTTTATCATCTTCAACGGTGGTCGATAATCATCCAAGTTGAATGTCGCATTCTCGAAATACACTGACAAAGATTTAAGGGGCGCGTGTCTGATTGCTACAAAAGCGCCCCTGGCGAGACGAAGCCCTGTTTTGGGACAATAATGGAAAACTGTCGCCGGAAGAGATTTACTCGCAACTGCGACATATAAATTAAGTGTCTGTTTACGGCAGAAGTGTTAAGTAGCTGCTTGAGAATCGCATTCTGAGCTTTTCCAGCAATTCCTTCTAAGACACCCGTTTAGTGCAGTTAATTTGGAAAACGTGATTTTGGACAGAAAATCAATCAAACAAAAATTTCGGATAGGTCATTCAGATGGAATCGATAGAGTCAGTTTAAAAAAACATAATTTACACTGTTCCTCAAGCCATCAAGAATTATTCTGAATCACCCCGAAGAAAAAATTAAATTCCATCGTCTCAAATATCTATTTCCTAAAACACATATCCGCAACTCGTTGGCTTAACAATATGTACCACACATTGGACATATCGAATTTGGGTCGACCCCCCGTTTGGCCCCTATTTGCTTCTGGTTGAAGCCTGCAACTGAGGAAAACTTTTGGAGAAACATGTCCAGGACTTATCGGCTTATTGGACACCACCAAACATGTGCTAACTTTTTCCAGACCCTTTTTATTACCTCAAACATGCAGGTCGAAGATCTCCTTTAGCCCACTTTTGGCTTTAGTAGGCGGCATCTCATTCTCTCTGGAAGCGGGCATTATCGACATGGTTCGGGCCTTTGCAGAGACTCTTTGGGTGCCTTTGTTCTCCACCCTCACGCCCGGCATTACGGTCATTCTCCTCGACGCCGGCATTGCAGCCATTTGCCTGAACAGATGCGCCACCTCATCCTTCATCTTCGAGCTGGTCATCATCTGGATGATCCGGTTCTCCCGCTTCTCTAGCTGCTTGCTCCCGAACAAGTCCTCAAACTCCACATGTTCCACCACATCTAGGCATTTTTCAATGAAGTCGATTTTGTCCGGATCCTGCAGCTTCTGCACGCAATTCATCGCCACCACCAGATCGTTCTTGGCATCGTTCTTATTGTGTTCGGCCAGGTTGTTCTTCAGCATCATCATTGTGCTGTTGAACACCCACTTTTCATTGCCCAGCTGGTGGGCCTCTTTAATGCACTTTTTCGCATAGAGGCGCGATAGATCGTAGTGGCTACTTTCATATTCGAACCTGTGAAAAAACGTCCTAATGCGTTTAGGTACACTGTTAAAAAAATCTGGTTGAATTTTCAGTCAAATGTAATTGAAGTTTTTTTCACATACGTAACTGAAAATTCAGAAACCAGTTATTGAAAATACAAATGACTTTTGGTAAAAAAGAAGAAGAAGAAGGTTCTTCGTGCCATACTCAGAGAGAGCGTAGGCGACCTCTCGCGCATATTTGCGTAACACACCATCAAAATTATACGGGGGGGGACCTGTCAAGATGTTTTCCTATGGTAGATTTCTTCTGCTGTGGTCTGCTTCCAATGTTTTCCACGAAGTGACCAAAGTATCGGCTGTTCCAGATTGGCATGGAGATGCGCTTTTTCCACGCCAATGTAGCCTACCATATTTTTTGGTAAAACAGTGATAAACTTTGCTGGCAGTTGTCACGTCACTGTCGAAAGAATAGATCAAGCCATGCATCCGTTTATACGAGGGTACGATGATACAAAAGTGTTCTATTGGTTGGAAATCTGTTAATTCGTCCGTTGTAGTACGAACTGACAGATATTCAATCAGTCCCTGCAAATAGGTTAAGATCTGAAAACTTTTCAGTTACATGTTATTGAATTTTGGATTTTCAATAAGAATACTGAAAATTCAATCACAATGTGCATGAATTGATTTTCAACAACCAAAAACTGAATTTTCAGTTACAATACTTACTGAAAAGTAACTGAATTTTCAGCTCATTTTTAACAGTGTATACACACGACATGGTCCTTAGAAGAGAAATGAATTTGTAAAATTGACTTACTTTGTTGGGCGCGATTTTGATCTCCCAACAGACCAAACGACCGAGAACTACCCAAATGGACACAATTGCAACCTACCTGGATAATTCATGGTAGTACCAACAGACTTCCTCCTCAGTGGTGGCATTTTCCAGCCGCAGCGAAAAGTCATTGATTTTCTTCTTGTAGTCCAGAAAGACGTTCTTGAACTGATCGACCACGGAATCGGCAGAGGGAGGCCGACTTAGATGCATGCCCAACATGCAGTATATCCGCTTGGTTTGTTGGAACTGCGAATGGTCCTTGTTCACTCTGTACATGTCGTAGAAGGCGCTGCAAACCTAGTCAAGGAAAATTAGGCTTCCGGAAAAACTTTGGCAATAACCTTGTCGTAGATTTCCTTCATGTAGTCGCTCTTGGTCGGCAGCATTGTTGTGGGTTTGGTGTCGCAGAACCGCTTCAGTTTCTCCACTACATCGAGTAACGTCCTCAGATCCTTCCTTTCAAACGCCTCCAGCATTTTGGAGCTCAATATATCCGCTTCGTTCTTAACTTGCTGCTGTTGATTTGCCAGCTCGCACTTCTGGCGTTCTTTCAGCGCCCCTGAGACTCTCGCTTCTTGGTACTTGATGAAATAGAAGGGCCGTCTGGTTCTCAGCAGCTCCTGCTTGTAAGACACCTAAACCCACAATTGAATCAGTGCTTCAGAACTTCCTGAACAGAGTTACATTTTTAAAGCAGTTCTTGGCTAGTTGATGGATCTTTTTGGTGCCCTCCTTATTGGGGCTTTTGGCGCCTGGTTCCTTCTGGAGCTTCTTCAGGAAAATCTTGTCCAAATACATGGCGTCCAAGTACTTTTCCGCCATATAATTCTCGATGTTAGTAGTGTGGTGCTGCAGAGGACGAAACGGGAATGGTTTGCTGCACTTTGGGATTGGCTCGTTGTCCGGCTGGACAGAGTGGAGAGAGTCGCGGATGTTCAAAAGCTTATTTGCATCCGGGATGGCTGAAAATAAGTTAAGAGCTCTGGAAATCGCGTGGTTGCAGTTGCTAGCGCTTTACTCTGCACTTGTCTCTTCATGTGCTTGGGCTGGACTGGTTCCTTCACTCCCTCCACTTCCAGCAACTTGGACAGCATGATCTTCTTCCGCCTTTTGGGCATGTTGGTGGGTTTGGGCTCAAACGGCTTCTGGGCCGCGTAGTTCTTCTTCCATGCCAGTCTTCGGATGATCTGGAAATGGTCCCTCAGCGGCTTCCCAGCTCGATCGCCCAGACAATTCTCGATAGCATCCGAGCATTGCATCACTCCCATTTTGAAATTATCTGGCTTTTGCCGCTTTGGCAGCATCCGCATGTTCTTCACCAAGCCTGGGGAAGACATGGTAAATCTTCCGCACGATTCCAACCACTCGTCCTTAACCTTCTTCAAACTCGCAACATAAATAGGTGTTCAGGGCTCGATCAGCCAGAACCACCAAGTCATCGGGGTCCAAGCTGAGGGCCCGATTTACGTCCTCCAAAGCACCTTCATATTGAATCACCTTCGATCTGGCTCTGGATCTTCCAATAAGGGCGCGCTTATCGTCCGGGGTTTTCTTGATGGCTTCATCAAAGAACTTCAACGACTTGTCGTATTGTTCAAGTCTATGTGCAATTTTTCAGTTTCCTGCTTTATTTGGGTGTGTGACTTACTTGGAAATATAGTAGCCGATTTCCCGATGAAGGGTTTGGAAGCCGTAGATGTCGGTCTTTGCAAGCGGATTCACTAAGGGCATCTTGGTTTATTGGGAAATAAAAAGGAAGCTTTCATTGAGTGTGTGACGTTGGAGTCAAAAGCGACAAACTGGTTTGGGCAATAATGGGGAAACCTGGTGATAGTTAGGTGAAGAATGGTGTTCTTTGAATGAAAGTAAACGTTCTTTTTGTACGTTTTTGGCGGAATTTTTGTCGATAAAATTGCTTTTTACTTTTCTAAGCTTTGGTTTTGTGAACAACTTCCAATGTTGAAGAACTGCTTTCTTTAGAGCTGTTTTAGAGGTTTAACCAGAGCAGAAGAAATCATTCTGAATTTCTTCAGTTCCTGAATTCACATCGTTTTTGTGAGCTCATGTTTTGCACTGGATCAACGTCGCTTCTTCCAACTAAACCCCATTTCGTCTCCTGTCGAACCTTCCTCACCTTCAGTTGGTTTCGTAACATTTCAGTTCAGTTTTGACCCTTTATTTTCGAGTTGCCAAGTTGCAAGTCCATCTTCAATGTTTTTCCAAAAGAATGGCGTTATTTTCCGGGCGAAATATTCAACTGTATGGGGTCTAGTTACTTCTTCTCCTTCTAAAAGCTGTAATTCCTTTCTCTTTACATACATAATCAAATTTCCTCTTAGTCCCTTAAACTTCTGATGCCAAGTGCAATAATTTCTCAGCTTTATTTTAAAAAAATTTGAACTTTTCTGGCAAAAAATAGTAAAACTCCTCCCGTCAAATTACCATCTTGCACTCTTTGAATGGAAGCAAAGGGAGCAAACAGCTGTTTACAGGCCTGGAAATGAACGCGAAATCTTCGTTTATAAATAATCCCCTTTTCGAATCAAACCAGTTGGGGTCCTGAAGGCAGTCAACTAAAATTCAAGGGTTAAAACTTGAGAATCGTGTTTTGACGGCCTCGTGCCCATTTGGAAAAAAATTCAGCAGCTGCATCCGCAAAGCGCACGTGTGCCGCCTGAATAGCCGCTCTTCGGATTGATCGCCTCTAACCGGCCTCGTATCGTGTTATCAACTTCCGGGACTCTTTTTGAACGCAAAATTTATTTTACGTAAATTCCATACAAAAGAAACCACAAAACAAAACACTCCTATTCGCTATTTCGCTGCTTTAAGCTGATGTTTATTCCACTTTTGGACTGCAAAACCGTCTCAGCTGATAGAATCAATCCGACGTTGGGAGTTGCGGGCAAAAGTTCGAAGTTTTGCAAAATTCTGGCTAATGCGAACTTCATTTCTAACTGAACGAATTTTTGACCTAAAAAATAAATAAACGGTGTGCATTCCTTGTATGAGTGGGGGACTGAAGGTGAAGTTCCATGCATGCAATCGTTCAATTTTCGATTGTGGTACCCAACAGAGTTTCTCTGGTTTTTTGCAGGTTTTAACAAAACTTTCAGCATCTAAGCCACGTATTGTCTAAAAACTTTAAAATTCGAACTGCGCTAATTTGGAAGATTTTTTTCGGACTTCTTTCGCAGGGGAAAGTGCAATTCAATTGGGTAAAAGCGTCCATTTTGAAACCAATATTTATTCCGCTGAGAAAAATCATCATGCTGAACGATTTTAATGGGAATTTTAAGAACTTTAGTGTAAAGTATTTTATAACGGTAGCAAAAGTTTCTAATGATTACCTCCTTGATGTTGCAGGACGCGCATTTTTAAAGAGACCGCATTTAAAAAAAAGCATCAATTTTTAGACCGATATTTACCACCGAAGCAAAAATCAGAATGCCAGGGGATTTTAATGAAACTTTAAGTGTCTTCGGTTGTATCTATTTTTTAAAGTTTTGGGAAATTTCAAGTTTATTCTATTCGAATTGTTAAAAGCGAGAGCGCAGTTGTGTATAAACATCCCTTTTGAAACCAATTTTTCCTAAGCTCTCAATAATCAGGATTTCGGGCGATTATAATGAAACATACAGCGTCCTTAGAGCAAATACTTGCCCAATGAGGGTAAAAGCTTGAAGGTTCTACTTCTTTTACTTCGGAAGATGTGAATGTTTAAAGTGAGAGCGCAATTGAGTAAAATGATCCATTTTGAGACCCATATTTACCAAGCTGGCAAAATTCGGAATGCAGAGCATTTTTTATGAAACCTTTGGTGTCTTTAGAATCATGTGTTAGCTAAACACTGTGGAAACTGAAAGTTTCTTCTTCCTTTGGTTTGGAAGATATCAATTTTTACACCCATTTTTGCTCATTTCTCAGAGGCAAAATGAGCAAGAATGCTCATTTGTACATCATTCTAGACAGAAATAAATAGGCTTTTTAGAAAGTGAACCACGGATGGGGAAATGTTGGTAGTTTTCTCAAAAAATGCTTGAATTCAAGAAGTTTTACATTTGCGTGGTTTTTTTTTGAGTTGCAAAATCCACTTGAACATGACGCTGCTTTTTTCGAAGTTTCTCAAGAACCATTCGAGCCACACGCGGCAAACTAAGCTGGCAAAACTCACGATTTTGTGCGATTTCAATGAAACTTTCGACATCCTTAGAGGGACGTATCGTCTTCTGATGGAGAAAATTTCAAGTTTCTACCTGCTTTATTTAGTTAGATCCATCGAAAATTGTATGCATAGGATTTCAGCTTTAAGAATGATTACCTATGCAATTGCGAGGCCCAGCGCTGAACGGCAAATAAGTAAAGGGCTTGATTTCACTGTTCAAAAAACGTGTAGGGATGAATTCGTCTGGATTGGGGAACACTTCAGGATTCCGATTGACTGCATATGCCACCACAGTGAGTACCACCCCCTTTGGCACAATTTTATTGGCTAGAAAACACTTTTTTCAGCTTGAAGAAGCCTCTTGAGGCCCATTACCTTCAAACGCCACTTCTTCAGTGGTAATTCTACCATAGTAGGGCACTGGAGGATACAATCGCAAGGCTTCCTTAATTACCAGATCCATGTATTTCAACTCTTGCAACTTTTTGTACGTTAAAGCTTCTGAGGCTTCGACGACTTCATCTACTTCATTCCGCGCCTTAGCCTGCATTAATCATATAATCAGGCCAAAAGGAGTTGAACTGAACGTTCCTCACCTGAACATCCGGATGATTTGCTAGGCAGTATAAAGTAAAACTAAGGGCTGAAGCCGTTGTGTCATGACCCTTAAAAAGGCGTTAAAACAGTTCGAAAACAACTTGTTTTTAGAGGAAATAATAGTCAAATTGCCATCAAAGAACGACAATTGGATCCAATAAATAAAAAAATCTGTTTTACCTACTGCAAACATAAATGTGTCTACTTCCTTCCTGATAAAGCTCTTTGACAACGGTTTTCCAGTTGCGTCCCGATATTTGAGGAGAAGATCCAGAAAAGCCATTTTTCTCTTCGCACCCACTTCATTGACTTCGTCTTGCACCTCATCGGATTCAAGTAATTTTTGCTTCAATTCAATGACACCATCGGAGACTTTGTGAAGAAGCTCCAAGTGTTTCTTTTCTTCTGCATAGTCGGCAGTAAAGCGATACAGAAAATCAAAGGATTTTACTGGGCTGAAAATGCGTCTGACCACAAGTTCGCACATTGAGGAGACAGCATTGAAGTACTCGTTTTTGGATTCTGTCTGGATGTTTAGCTGAACACCCATAGCTGATCCTGCATTATTTTGGTAAAACCTCAGATGTAAATAATGCTTTGCCGTAAGGCATAGAAAAATTAGAATAAATTAAGATGTGGTAATTTTGCGTCAGCTTGAGAAAGTGCTGTTTCTGCTGCCTGGAAAATGTTGCATCTTTTCTTGAAATATTCATTTCTCATCAACGGAAAGAGGCACTGATTTGGCAAGGTTCATATTAGAAAGAGGAAAAGGCATTTTAGAAATGTAAAGGAAAAGTTTCGAATCGGTGTCATTATCAAGGATGTTTTTGTAAATTTTAAGATTTGTATCAGCGATTCGGAGATCAGGTTCCCGAATATTTCCAATAAATATTTATGCTCAACAACGTTCGCAAGGTAATCGCAGGGTTTTGTGTTAAGTAGAAAAAAATATCTTTTAATACCTTGAAAGTTTTCAATTTGTTGTCGATATAAACGGCCATGCGTTCACAGAACTAGCAAAAGAGTTGATCTTTTGCTAGAAAATCAGAATGCGGGGCGATTTTTAAGAAACTTTTCGCGTCGTTAGAGCAAAGCTTTTCCCAAAGGTGTTAAAAATTTCAAATTTCTTCTGCTGTTAGTTTGGAAGATGTGATTTTTTGAGAGCGCAGCAAATGATCCATTTTGAGATCAATGTTTATTCAGCTGGCAAAAACCAAAATGCCTTATGAAAGTTAGCGCGTTTTCAGCCGGGCGATTCTTCCAAAGATGTGGAAATTTTGAAGTTTCTACTGGATTTAATTGAGAAGATGTAATTTTTGATAGCGTGTGAATGTAAAAACTCAGAATTTCCCGCGATTTCCATAAAACGATCAACATCTTTATATCCAACTATCTTCTAGAGAGCAGAAGAATTCCAAGTTACAACTTGGTTTGGTTTGAAAGATATGAGTTTTTAAAGGCGAGAGCAAAATTTCCAAAAATCCACGCTGGCAAAAATCGAAATATTGGGTGACTTTTATGAAACTTTGTGCATCTTTAGATTGAGGTTTGTTCTAAAGATCGTGAAAATTGTAAGTGAATAGTTGCTTCAGTTTAGAAGATGTGATTTTTTTAAAGCAAAGGCGCATCTTATTAAAGTCATCTATTTTAATGCCCATATTAACAAAACTGGCAATAATGATAATTTTTATATAACTTTCAGCGTCTGTAGAGTGGAACGTCTTTAAACGATGGTAAAAACTAGAACTTTCAACTTCATTTAGATTAAAAGATGTGAATTTTTAAAGGCGAGAGCGCAGTTCAGCATAATCATTTATTTTGAGAGGCATATTTACTAAGCTGACAAAACTTGAATTTCGGGCGGACTTTCATGAAAATTTCAGCATCTTTAGGGTGAAAGGCCCTCTAGGGGCGGTGAAAATTTCAAATTGCTCCTTGCCTTAGTTTGAAAGATTCGAATTTTTAAAAGATAGCGCCGAACGGAAAAATTGTTTCAGCGACTTTAGACCTGTTGGCCTGAGAAAAGCACGTCTGAAGGGGTAAAGTTTTATCATTTTCAATCATCAAGAATTTTACGTACGGCAAATCACATCCAGAGTGAAGGTGCTCACGAAGGGGCGAATGTCTACCTGATTTTTTCCGCATTGTTTCCGAAGTATTTTCAGAAACTCGCGGGTCGGTTCCTCAAAAACTTCCACATATTGTTCCAAAACCCCGAAATGGAAAGCTGGGCTCAGGATCTTTCGACTGTTGCGCCAGTTAGCTCCTAAAACACGATGATTGATTGAAGCTTTTTAAAATTGACTAGTTGTGTATTCTTTTTAAGAACAAGCTGAGGTTCCAAGCATCGAAAGAAGTTAAGCAATTGAACCAGAGCTCGCGACTTTTTTTCGCTTCTTAAGCTCAAGGTTTCATTCGTTTGACAAACTGTAAGCCGGTTTAAAGATTAAAACTTGATTTTTTAATTTAACTGATTAATTAATTAATAACCATGCAATGTAAAGAGTGGCAATAGACCGCACGCACCGTCCGAAATTAACAGGCCTCCTTGCAGCCAGCCGTGCAAAAAATCATACGCTTTGGACTTTTTAAGAATGGTGTTGGATGAAAGCAGCCATTCTAACATTTTCATATCAGAAACAAACAAAACCGGTCTGGTTAATACTTCTACGTAGCACAGTCCATTGTTTTCGGCTAGAAGCGACCTGATGTGCTCCAAGTTTTCTAAAACAAACAAGATAATTTTAGTCTGAGATATTTTGAAAGCCCAAGCAAACACTCAAGCTTGAACAACTCGTGAAAACGGTATATTTTCTAGATTAGAAGGCGATTTTATCACGCAATTGTACCCACTTGTTGAGTCCATGAGATCGCACTGTTTTAATAGGTAATAGGTAGGTCCGGTTGGGGCCCATTTTAGTTGCTTTCTTACGTTCTGGTGCTTCCAGAAGAGAAACGTTAGCAAGCCCACCAACAAAGACAATAAAACGTATAATATTGTCATTTTCAAACCGCTCACTACTTGGTACTCCGCACTAATGAGCGTTGCGATTAGCGTTAGGAGACCATTTTGATGAGGAAATGCAAATAAATTAGCGATAACATACAGGTCAGGCTTGTGTTTTTATTTCATCTAAAATTGCCCCAACTGAGATGACCGGAAACTTGAAAAAATCAAATCTTTCATAATTATTAAGTGCTCACTTCTAAGAAAACATTTTGTCTTCGGGTCACAGATGGGCGCTTTTTAGGGTTTAAATCCGACTGGGAATGAATGTACTGAAGAAAAAAACCGAAAATCATTAGCTTCGTTAGATCGAACACCTGGCGCCTTATTATTATCGAAACCGATTTAACTACAGACTTCGTCGAAATTGATTGAGAAGGTTTGTTGACCCAATGGAAAAACTCATCATAATTTCCCTGTCGGCGATAAAAAAGGTTTATCATAGAATGGTATTTTCATATTAGATAAGCTAATGTTTCTGAAAAATGTTCTCTAAAGGTAGAAAATAATTTCTGTAGAAAGCTGTTTGCACAAAGGGTGGTGTCATCGACATATTGGGACAAGAGCGTTCCTTTTTTCCTTTTCTTGGGTGAACTGGCAAAACTAACGAGCATTAAAAAAGCAATCCAGTTCTCAAGTTTTATGTTCTGAGCACTTGAAGTTGTGTGAAGTGTTTTCTACTGAGCTGAAATTGCTCAGATGTGAGAAGAAGTTGTTTATATTTTTTCCATTTTTAAATTAATAATTTTTCAAAAAATGCACTTTCGAATTTATGAAAATTTCGAACTACTGTCATCATCAAGTTTTTCTAGACACAGTTTTTAGATAAAATTTTAACAACCATTCTTGAAATTCGTTTGAGATCTACTCTGTTCAAATCTTAATTTCTCAATAGGGGGAAGAAATAGTCGGTAGCTAAAATGTACATTAGATAGACAAAGATGCAGTTTGAAACTGGGGAAAGTTTCCAATTGCAACTATAATCGAGGAGTTTTAGAGGAATTTTCAAACTTTTATTCACCGTTTCAGAAATTTTACCCGCGCTACTTGTTTAAAATATTATTTTCGCATCAATAAATTGAAAAAAGAAATTTGCGCAAAGTTTCATTCAATACAGAAAATTGCGCTTTAAATGTTTAGAAAGTTTCGAACTGTTGTCATCATCAGGGTTTTATAGTAAAAACTAGAAAACTTGACCACCATTCCTGAAACTTGGTTTGCCCCCTTTTCTTAAGAACTTAATTTCTCTAAACTGGCAACAAACTGTCAATAGCGACAAATTGTATTAGATAGAGAAAAATTAACTTTAAAACTGTGGAAAGTTTAAAACTGCAACCATCATTGAGGATTTTTCAACAAATTTTCAAATATTTATTCACGATCCCAGAAATTTTACCCGCACTACTTTCTTTAAATATTAATTTCTCTTCAAAAGCTTGAAAGTAGGAACTTGCACGGGTTTGCATTACATATACAAAATGCACTTTAAAGTTATGAAAGTTTCGAACTGCTATCATCATCAAGTTTTAGCAACCATTCGTCGAATTGGTTTTACACTTTGCGGTTAAAATCTTCATTTCTCAATGGAAGGAAGAAATAGCCGGTAGCAAAAATTTACATTAGATAGACAAAGATTTGAAACTGGGGAAAGTTTCCAATTGCAACCATCATCGAGGAGTTTTAGAGGAATTTCAAACTTTTATTCACTGTTTCAGAAATTTTACAGGCACCAATTTTTTTTTATATTAATTTATCTTCAATAAACTGAAGGCAGGAACGCATATTGGCGTTTCATATAAAAGTCTGGAAAGTTTCGAACTTGTGTCATCATCATGGTTTTATAGACACATTTTCAAACCTTCCACAACCATTCCTGGAACTCGTTTTACAGCTTTTTATTAAAATCTAAATTTCTCCAAATTGAGAAGAGATGACATAATTCGTAGATGTGCTTCAGTCAGAGAAAACTACACTTTGAAACACCGGAAAGTTTAAGATTGCAATCATCATCAGGGAGTTTCCAAATTTTCCAAATTTCATCGACTCTTGCCAGCCATAAAAATTGCCCGCGCGAGTCTGTTTAAATTTGAATTTGAACAAGGAACTTATCCAAAATGTTATCTTAAATGACGAAAAGGAACTCTTTTTCACACACTATGCAACAAAATAAAGCTTTTGATGTTTAAGAACAATTTATTCTATTTTTTTCCTCCAGACTAATACAACCTGCTAATACTGTCACAATATCGCTTAACTATTCCTTAGGCAACTAAGTCCTGGACTTCAGGCGGATATTCACCCCATTATGGGCCTTCAGCACCGACTCAGCTGATAAAACCATTTCACAGGGTGGATTTGAGGGCAAAATCTCAAAGTTGGACAGCATGTTGATCAAGGCAAACTTCATCAATAACATGGCGAATTTTTGCCCTGGAAAATTCCTGCTTTGATCAAATGGGCTGTAGGAAAGTTTACCCGTAGATTTTACCTATACAGTTTCTTGGACCGGCACTGAAGGGCAAATAAGTGAATGGTTTGCTCTCCAAATCGAAAAATCGCGAAGGGATGAACTTGTCCGGTTGCTCATAAACATGTGGATTCCGATGGATGGCGTATGCCGATATGATCAACGTGATTCCTTGTGGAATCACTTTGCCATCTGCAAAATTTAAGACAGTAGAAGAAGAGCGTCCAACGATTCTTCAACTCTTACCTTCATAAAGAACTTCTTCAGTGGTTTGGCGGGAATAAAAGGGCACCGAAGGGTACAGCCTCATACTTTCCTTGATTACCATTTCCAGATACTTCATTTCTTGCAGCTCTTTATACGTAATTTTCTGTCCTTCGCCCCGGACTTCTTTTATTTCATTTAGAACCTGATTCTGAAAAAGCAATTTGAATTTGGCGCGTCTCTCCTTATGCTTTGCCTTGTAACCATAGCAGCAAGAACTGGTTGACTTTTGGCGAACCAATCAAAGCCTGCTATTCCCTAGCAACTGTCAGTTTTGGAAATGTCGCAAAATAACAGACATGTCAACACAAAGCTGCACTAAGGCAGTTTTGCAGCCTGAACCAATAAAAAACTTCAAATTCGTCGGTTTTTACGGGTATGTACAGACAATATTATCTTAAATATGCGAAGCTTGATATCGCCTAATAAATTGATATGTTTTTGTCAATATTGACTGAACTGCAGCGTTATAATACTGAAAAAATGTATCACTTACTTGAACGTCTGGATGATTAGCTAAACAGAACAAGACGAAGCTAATGGCTGAAGCTGTTGTATCGTGGCCCTGAAATGTTGATTGCAGAAACCTGCCTTATGAACCTGTTGAACTTACGGCAAACATAAAAGTGTCCACTTCACGTCGAATAAAGTCCTGTGAAAGTGGTTGTCCATGTTCGTCGCGACTTTTCAGCAGCAAGTCAAGAAAAGCCATTTTCCTCTTAGTTCCATCCTCGTTCACACTTTCCACGTTGTTCTTTTCGCTTTCCATCTCCTTCCTGCGTTTCTGGATAACGGTGTTGGAGACTGAATGAAGCAACTTAACGTTCCTCATTTCCCGATAATAATCCGGACTTAGTCGATAAATAATATCGAAGGATTTTAGGGGATTGAAGGCTCTTTCCACTACAGTTTTACACATTGCATCAACAGCAGCAACATAGTCGTTCTGAGATTCTTCCTGCACTTTCAAGTCCACTCCCATGGCAGTTTCTAGTACATTTTCCACACATCGTTGCAAAAAATTTGGCAATTTCCTCAAGTTTCTTACTTA
Organism: Dendroctonus ponderosae; assembly: GCF_020466585.1. NCBI lineage: Eukaryota > Metazoa > Arthropoda > Insecta > Coleoptera > Curculionidae > Dendroctonus > Dendroctonus ponderosae. The sequence goes on from NW_026018508.1 coordinate 16,815,098, forward strand.
CGACAAATAATATCCAGAGTGTAATTGGCGATTAGGGGATGCACGTTAACCGCATCTTTGTCCAATTGCTTGCGCAAGCAATCCACCAAAATTGCAGTCGGTTTTTCAAACACCTCGACGAATTGTTCCAGAATGGCGAAATGGAAAGCGGGAGTGACGATTTTTCGGGCTTTGCGCCATTCGGGCCCTATTTTCAGAATGGGAATGAAACAACACATTGAAGAACGAATAGCTCTGGAAAACTGAGATATTTCAAAGGAATGCTTTAATTATTTTGTACTTACCACTCGAAATGAGCATGCCACCTTCCAACCAATTGTACAGGGATTGGTAGTCCTTACTTTTGGTTAAAATCGTGGTGGAAGAGAGCAACCATTCGCAAAATTTCGCATCTGATATCAACATCAAGGGCCGAAAAAGCAACGTAAAATAGCAATATCCCTGGTACTTTAACACGTAGTGGTTCATCCTTTCCAAAATTTCTAAACCATGGGAAACGATTTCAGTGTAAATTGAATTGTTTTTAAATTTTTAATGCGAAACGGATTCAAATTCCAAGGTCTTCTATTAGCGTATTTAAATAGTGGATGATTTTCGCAAGGAATTTGGACAATTTCAGTTTTCGATCTCCACCAAAAGAGCTCCTATTTTTATAGTCATCTGAAACTCACTTTTAGGTAGAGTTTATGTTTGTTATAAAGTATTTTGTTGTTTAAGAAAATCAGGGATGAAGTTCGGATTAGAATCGCTCTACTAAAGAAACAGGAACATCCTGCAAATTTGCTTTCCAGAAACTTGTTCAGTGATTTTTTCTTTCGCTAATAGAGCACCCAGTATATAAGTTTTCAGATCGCTTAAACGGATTTCCTAACTAAAAATGCGAATGTGTAGCTACTTAAACACCTAAAATTTGAAAAATAAAACTGGAAAAGAATTGGGATTTTTAATGGGAAAAACTCAGAAATGTAAAACCAATCAAGAAACGCGTTGTTCAGCTTGTTTATTTGCCTTTGAAATCAATTCACTGCGAAATTCGCAGATAAATCAACAAAATTGAACCAAAAATAGCGCCAGATAACACGCACCGAAAAAATATTTTGCCGCCTAATTATATCGGCGGTTATCATTACATTAAGTGCAGTTCAACAACGCAAATAATTTAATTGAATAAATGGCTCACTTGTTGAATCGGCAAATTCTAGGGCATTTCCTAAAATTGGATAGCCTGGAATAAGCGGCACCCACCATAGCTTCTCTTTGATGTTGCGGCTCCTTCTGTAGCAAACGGAGAGCAAAAGCACCAACACTGCCAGGAAAGTATGCGAAACTGATAGAAACATTGCGAATTTAACCGTGTTCGCTTATCGGTTGCACGCAAATACTGAGTACTACTCAAAACCCAGTACAATAAATAAAATATCCTGCGAGGATCAAGCAAAAATGAATTTAATGATAATATTGGCTACGTGAAGTCAGGACTGCATTCAGCCCAATTGGGGCATTAAATTCACTTTTAATTTGCATTATTATTTGCTAGCTTTAATTTAAACCCTCATTCCTGTAAGCCCGATGGGTCAACAGGACGATGTCTCAAAGGGACGTTTTATTTAAAGCGACGGAATATTTTTCAAACAAAACTGTCTTTTTGTCGTTTTGTGCGTTTTAAAGT
>NW_026018508.1:16817134-16818803 GCF_020466585.1 Dendroctonus ponderosae
AACTTAATTAATTTCTGCTAATCCTGTTACAACCGAAGTTAAATCGTTTTGGCAGTAAGAATGCGATTTTGCCCATTAATGTAACGATCATTTTCGGGTTTATTTGATTATTTGTTTCAATTCTGACTAGACAAGTTCGCTTTAAATTCGTTTTTAAGTAAATTTCGTACATTCCAGATTTGTTTTAAGCATTTGTTCAAAGCCTGTGCGCATTTTCTGAAAATAATCAAATGCTAATAAGGTCTATTTGTATAAAATTTCAGACAGAATTGCAAGAACTTGGCTAGCAATTTATAAAAAATTTAAAAACATTTGTTGTATAGTAAAAACCAGGTTTAGTTTCAGATTTTTTCAACGTATTTTAAATATACTTTGTTTGCTTTTTACTGTAAGCTGTGTGTGTGCTTTGCCTTTTTATTTCCTCTAGTCTTGTTTTCTACCTGGAATAAAAAAACATTATCCTCCATTTCACTTCCATTATTTTCAATTATTGCTCCTTACAAATTAAATATTTCTCCTGATTTTTTTCCTGCGGTCCTTTCCTCGAGTCTGTTCTTCAACATTTTGCTTCGATTGTCTTCTTCATTTACCATTTGCTGCTCTTTTTGAGCAACCACTTTTTTTCACTTACCACTACTTTCACTACTTTTAGTAAAAACCTGATTTGATTCAGCATTTTTTAACTTCCGATGACTTGTTTATTGGGAAAGTTGTTTCTCTCTGGCTTCTTCACGCAGTTTGCAGCATTTGTTGTCTATTTGCATTTTTCTGATTCCTTTATGGGGACCTTTTGCGTTTTCCTTTTTAAAAAAGAACTTGTTTGGAAACGATCTTGACTGTCACCTGATTTTTTTTAAGATTTGGCAGATTTTAACGCATATTGAAGCAATCGATCAAGAAGCATTGCATTGCAATAAAACAATGTTTAAAAATAAAAATCGGCCGCTGTGGCATTTAAACACGCACAATGTAAACTAAAAATAGTCGCAAGTATGAAATCAGTCTAGAGCAGAAATCCTGCCTGAATCCTCTCCTGCGGCACGCAGTGGAAGCGAAGGACGTCTGACTTTCTATGTTAAGATACTCATTTTAATGACTTTTTTATGCAATCACATTGAAATCATAAACAATGCAACTCCGGCGCAAGAGTCCATCGCCACTATGCACTTTTCTGGTTCAAGTTCACGTAAAAAACAATCGACAAAAATGCTAAATTGAAATTTTCAATCTTGCACAGTTTCCTGGATTTTGGGATGATTTTTTCGCTCGAACAATCCAGAATTCGAATCGTCTTGGAAGGGTCAAACCGGAAGCTGCATCAGTGCCAGATATTGCGCTCGACGGATTTTGGAACTGGATTTGATAAAGGTAAGCGTTTCGCCTTTTAACCGGATATTGCTTAACTGAGCAGAGAGAGAATCCCTCTTTTGATACACGCTTGTGGACTTTATCAGGAAACTTTCAATTTTTGAACTTTTAAGTTGAGTTGAAGGCTTTCAGCACGCTTTATGCGATTTGCTCAGTTCGATGATCTTGTGAATGTGTGCGCTATAACACGCGGCACTTTTTACATATGTAAAATCAAGTTTTTCCCATTGATTTGAGCCAGAGCTGTTTGCGGTTTTGTACACATTTTACCAGCAGTCTTGAGCGTTTTTCCAGGAGTCAG
>NW_026018508.1:16819540-16854247 GCF_020466585.1 Dendroctonus ponderosae
CGGTTGCCAATGTAGCTTTTCACTGAGTGTTTTTGCTCAGGAAACACTGATTTTTGAAACTTTGCGCTTGAACTACCATTTTTGTCAGTGGCGTTCAAGATAGGGAAAAAATAATCCCTGTTAGCCCCCAAATGCGGTTTTGCAGGTTTTTTGCCACAAAATGTTCTTTTGCTCCCAAACAGTTGAAAATAGAGATTTTACTTAGAAAACAATAAACTTTCTAACTGAGCGTTTGGAGCACCAATTTTCCCAGTGGCGTGCAAGATAAGAGAAAATTAATCCCTGTCGTTCCTTAGTTGCGGTTTTGCATGTTATTCGCCATAAAATGTAACTTCATTCCCAAACGGCTGGTACATTTTTGTGTAGAAAGCAGTTGGTTCTCAATAGGGGTTGCAAAATTGACCTTTTTGCCAGTGGCGTACTAGTTATAAGGAAACAATCCAAATCAACTATCAAAACTACGCCACTGACGCATGAAGAAAAAGTGCATACAATTTCAAATATCTGTCTGAAGCATTTTTTGAAATATAGTGAAAAAACTATTCAAAAATCTCTGTAACACCGGTTTGGCGTAGGTTTGGGTCACCCAGTATAAAAAATGCAGCTAAATTAAACTCAACCTCGGCCACCGGGCAGTATAAGACAGTTCTAAAGTAAATGCTGTTAATAACAAATCGAAAAAAAAATCTAAAGTAAGAAATGAGTAAACAAAACAGTTAAAAAATTATTTTTTAGGAACTTTTTGCATGAAATTTTCTCCCGACGAGTGGCGAGCAGCTTCAGAGTGGTGTTGCGTTAGGCAAACCATCGCTGAAGAGGCAAACACAAGAAATTTCAATTTTTATTACTGAAATTGAGGGAAGCAGGATTAAAATTCACTAGACATCACAGACAATAAAATGCGCTTTATTTAACTTCGGCAAGCGTTAGAGTTACATGGAAATAGCGGTTTCTTAAAATCAGCTCCTGGTTAAACCTGGCGCGGCTTAAACGTTTTATTCAGAAACTGAATGGAAACGTCCTGGACTCGCATGTTGGAGGTGAGGAACTGTTGCAAACTATCCACACCATTCCTGGGCATTCTATCGAACGGATATCCCATTGAGCGCCTATCTGGATACAGCTTATCCTTGATGCCGCAGTAGGAGTCAGCGTCATTGCATTGACCAGAAGCATCTTGATTGATCTGAAATTAAAAAAAAAACTGCAATTCAAGGTTTTGCTCCGTAGTAGCAAATTCCTGCTTACCCTGTCGTCATTGATATTGGAAATCATCACAAACAATTGGCATGGCAAGCCCTCAGCACTGCCCTTGGGAATAAGAAGATTATCCGGCCATCCGCAGCCGCAGAAGTTGAATTGGGCCAACTGATCGCCTCCTTGGGGACGGGACGTGTCCAGATCCCTGTATGTCCGTTCGAAGGGAATAGTCACAGACGAATCTCCAGAGTTTCGGGTAATCGTGTTTTGGCCCTGCTTAACTATAAAAAAACCAGCTTAGTCTAGCAAAACGGGATGGATATTGACTTTTTTAATCCAAAATCGGTCACCTGCAGGTTTCGATTGAATTGTTACTTTTAGCTTAACGCGCGCCAACTCAAAAACAGGTTTTAAACGATTGGAAAAGTGGAACTGGAACGGTTGCGTTGCGGCAAAAATTCAATTATACCCTGAGCCCATTTGGGCAAGGATGCGATTCAATTCAGTCATCCTCACTCAAAAAATGGCTTTTGCAAAGAAACCGCCCTTAGAAGCCATTAAAAACCGCCGATTCAAATGGCCTTTGCCCTCGGCCATCCCCTTCGACGGCTACTTACGATTGACTTTAAACTTGTCCAACTCGATAAACATCAGCCTTTGATCTCTGAACAGCCAAGGGTTGCCCCTTTCATCGAACTTGGGAGCCAGGAAAATTCGACAGGTCCCTTCCCGCACCTGATTGCTTTGAACTTGGATTTTGTATGTGAATCGTGCATGTTGAAGATGAGTGAAGCTGGAAAGCAAAAAAGTCACGAAGTTTTTACCAGAAAACAGCCAAGCCCTCACCGAACGAAAACAGCTCCACGAGGCTGGAAGTCCATGCCTCTGGATAAATCAACATCGGACTGCTGCCAGTAGGTCTGCAACACGTTTGTTTGGCTGCCTTGTACTTCCACCTCGACCCCTTGGACGGTCACTCCAGGATTATTGAGCTGCAAGCAAGTGCTGGGAACAATTCACCGAAACTGGCCAGTTAATGCCTACCTGGTTCTCAGTGTATCTGGGTAGGGAGGACTTGAACTCCTGGAAGAGATCGTCGATGAAAGCGTGCCAGCGGTAGAAGATTGGGTCTCTCATGGCAGTGGCTGAGTCCCCGATCACTCCAAAGGATTCCTGGACGGGCAGTCATTGTTAGTGCTATTTTAAGGCTTAGGGGGACTGGAAAAGACGCACCAGGTGCCTGTGGTCTGGATCGTGGATGTACGACAGCAGGATATGGCCGGAGTTGTGCATGTCCCCATAAAACTCCCTGTTCGGGGACAGGATGCTAGACTCCACCATGTTGCCCAGTATGTCAATGCCTTCATTCTCAGTCAAAGGGATGGTTTTTCCTTGCCTCTGGAAAAAACCGAGCAAATATCCATCTGGGAAACCTCACAAGGAAAAACCTACATCGGTGACAACCCCCGAGTGAATGGCGTCATAAATCCTGTCCCTCCACCTGGTAAGGTCGTCCACATCAATAATAAGGCCATCAACATCTCTCCGGATGTTCTGAAGCTTTTGCCCAGTTACTCTGGCAGGCCACGAGCGGCTTGCCACTAAACTGTCCAGCTTGGGGAAGTAGGCCTCCTTAATGGACGCTTTCCAGTCGATGAACCTCTCCACGCGCTTCATTTTGTTGCTAAAGCGCTCCAGGTTGTACCTGGGAGCCGGAGAGTCATCACAAGCCCCCACCAAACCAAACCTGCCCATACCTGGCTATGACTTGCTGGTGCATGTAGTAGAACAGCTCTCCTCTTCGGTTCTTGTCCACAATCACTCTGGCTGCTTCAAAAGGGTACACCAAGTGCCAATGCCAGTGGTGAAGATTCAGGCCGATGTCTTCGCGGAAGTAGGCCAAGCGATGTTCTTCCTCCAAGTCGGAAGCGGTGAAATCCTTGGGGATTTCGATGGGGGTCTGAAATGTTCCTCACAGCAAATGAAGGTTTTTTAGAGCCGGAAGACATACCCTGCTTCCCTCGGGAACCACATTGGCATCTTCACGCGCTTGGGAGAAGACTTTGCTATCAACATATTTATCCGGGAACGAGTGGATGATGGATGGAATGTCCAGCTCTTGAGTGTCGGCTCTGTGTAGAAGAGCAACCGATAGCGAATAGTTGAACAAGTAGGGGTTGACGCGATCCCTTGCATAAACAGCGACAGCCAGCAGATCGTCCACATTGCGAACGCCTACAATTTTTCTGGTATGGACAAACCTGCTGCTTTAAAACTAGGAGTTTTTACCGAGGAAAATGTCGATCAGTCTTCCAGCGATGCGGCGATGTTTGGGGATGAACAAGGAGAAGTTGGTGTCTCTTGGAAGTTCCAGAACTTCGCCCAATGGGGGAATGGAAATTCGGTTCACCGAAATTCGCTCATTGGCTTCTTCGCCAAAGCGGCTGGTCACTTGGGTGCCGATTGGCCTGTACTTGTCGCTCTTTGCAAAAAACGCAATTAACCGAAGAAAACAGTTGGGCACCACAAGTGATTTTTGAGTTTAAATGAATGATTTCGAAGCGATAATTGCAGAAAAAGTGTTGGAAAAGCGCAAAATTCAAGCAAGTCAAAGAAATGGCGCAACAACTAAAAGTGAGAGTTTCCAGTTTTAAATTCAGGGGGGGGTTATGTAGAAAAAATACAGTCTTCCCTTGTCTATGAAATTAGAAGAATTATCGTCGTTTTGTGCAAGGGTGGCGTAAGATTATTGCAAAATTTCATGTTTTCCGTCCCGTTTTGCATGCTTCTCGGAAGCAAAATGAGCAAGAACGCTCATTTGTACATCATTCTAGACAGAAATTAATTACCTTTTTAGAAAGTGAACCATAGACGGGGAAATGCTGGCAGTTTTCTCGAAAAATGCTTGAATTCAAGAAGTTTTAGATTTGCGTGGTTTTTTTTAGTAGCAAAATCCACTTGAACATGACGCTGCTTTTCTTTCTCAAGAACCATTCGAGCCACAGAATTCGTTTTGGCATCGTTGGATAGAGAATTGAAAAGTCGATTCAGTCGTAACAACATCAGTGAGGAAATTCGAGTAGTTTTGACCCATAAAACGAAATTTGGTGCTTAGGTGCAAGATTATGCCAAAATTTCATATTTCCGTTGCTCATATCTCGGAAGCAAAATGAGCAAGAACGCTAATTTGTACATCATTCTAGACAGAAATAAATAGCCTTTTTAAAAAGTGAACCATCGATAAGACAGTAGAGCAAACAGACAAATTAAATTCAACGTCCCTTATAGGATAAATTTCCAAATGTTTCGATCCAGAAAATCACCAAATTATCAATGTGTTTTTTATTGCTTTTTTTAGAAGCAAATCAATTCTCTTTCGCTAAAACAACTGAAAAACAAACTTGAAATTAAATTATTTTTTACACCTGAGAAGTTAACAATTTAACTGATTTTTCGAAAGCTTCATTTGTGAACTCGAAAGTTTTTTCTGAAGACATGATCGATCCATGTTATGCTTACCAAGTATTCAGGTGGAACGGCAAAAGCTTTTTTCTGGTCGCCTTTGGGCATGAAAACCGGCTCCTGAGGGCGGTCGAACAGCAAAAGAAGATTTTTCTTGTCGCTCATTTTGCCGGAGTTTTTCACTTTTGTCGAAAATTGAACTAAAGCGGAACTGTCTACCTTACAAGGAGTGAAGGTAGAGTGAAGAATATTTTGAAAACGCACTTATTTATATGAAAAATGTGAGACTAACGAAACCGCAGACTTGGGTTCCCATCAAATTTGCTTATCTGTTCGATGTCTAGCGTTTGGTGGGCTTGTTATTGTGGTAGAATATGCGATAATGTAATTTTGGGTGTCTTTGAAAGTCCATAGAATTTTTATTTGCATCTTTTAATTTTATTTAAGCATCTTTCAGTAAGTTTTTCAGCCGAGTTACACAGTGGAACATCGGATTTGTATGCGGCTGTACTCATTTGTATACGGCTGATTTGTATAATTTTTTGAATTTTTCAGTAACCTGATGGTCACTTTTGTGTTTTTGTGGCCAATTTTAGGACAATTTATTTTTTTGTTCAAAATTGACTTTAGCAATAGTCTTAGGGTAGACTTTTCAAATTTTTCTTCTAAAGTAAAGTTAGTGAGAACTGAATTGAGTGAGACCGTTTTTCGGTTTTCCAATTTTTGTGTGCCAGTTGTAATTCTTATTTCTGGAGCAACAAAAACAAAAGGAAACGGGACGCAACGACTCAAAGCTTTTGAAAACATATTTTTTAGTTTCGTGCAGATATTAATTGTTAATGAAAATATAGTTGTATCAAGTGTTTAGAACAACAGAAAAATTGAAATGATTGAATACGCAGTTTTAACCTGACCAAGACCTTCATTGCATTAGTTCACAACTATTCGTAAAAATTATTCATTAAATTTGTTCATTTTTATAAAATTCGTGCATTAATCTCAGCTAATCCCAAACGCTTGCACCTACACACGTTATTGTATAACTGATTGCCTACTATATAACCTCACTTCTTGACATCGCAGACATTTAAACGTCACCAATAATGTTTTGAAAACAAACTTGTTTCTTTTGCGAAAAAATGAGTGAAGCAGCCCTTGCAGACTCAACTTCCTACGCGGACATTGAGCGACAATGTCAGGAGGAGTTGAAGAAGCTAAAAGTCGATGAGGTGCGCTCCTCTTAATTATTGCACTCCCAAGTTAAGTGCAATGTTTTAGGATACCTTACTAGCAGACCTAAATGCCATGTTAAACCAGAGAACGTACATTGAGGACAAAATCAAAGGCTTGTCCCGTCTAATACCTACTCTGAAGGTGATGAAACATGAAGCTGAAGAGCTAGTGAGCACAATAAACGGCATATCAGAGAGTTCTGAGAAGATTAGCAGCAAAATTCGCCAACTGGACTCTGCAAGGGTAAAAAGTACCTTTTACCCCTGCTCATTTGCGTTTCAACTGCCGCGTCTTTCAGGGGCATGTGGACGAATGTCTGGTACGAGTTAATGACCTGATTGACTTGGAAATATGCTCGCAAGGCGTCCAGCAGGCAATTCTAGATCTGGACTACGAAAAGGGGGCCGCTCATGTCCACAGATTCCTATCCATGGATCAGTCTCTGCTGAAGAAAACCGCCAACGACATGAACAACATGTCGAACATGCTAAAATCAGTCAGAACTTTGCAGGAAGCCGCTGCTCAACTTCGGGCCATAGTGGCACACAAATTTAACGAAGCAGTTGAGAGCGAAGACTTGGGTTCCGTTGAGAGGTTTTTCAAAGTATTTCCTTTACTAGGAATGCACGAAGAAGGTACCTATTTTTATTTTCCAAACATTTTTATTCATCGGGTGTTTTTTTCAGGCATAAAGAACTTCTGCACCTTCTTAAGAACAAAAGTGGCTCTAACAGCCGATAAAAACCTGAAATCGGCCATCAGCACCTCTTTAGCAGACAAGCGTTATGCGATTGTCTATGCTGATACCCTAACGCTGCTCTTTGAGGGTTTGGCTCGAGTGATTGACACTCATCAGCCCCTACTTGAGACATATTATGGCCCTGGCAGGCTCCTATCTGCCGTGAGTATTCTCCAACAAGAGTGTGATAAGCAAGTGAAGCGAGTGGTGCAAGAATGGAGCAAAACAAGGCAGATTCAAAAGAAGATACAGGTGAGTAAAGGGAGTGTAGTTGATTTGCAATGACTAGGTACTTTGCAGCAAATTTCTGAACACTCCAGAATTACTTCAAGTGCCAGCGGGAGCAAGCTGGAAAAAAGTGATCCTAAAGATTTGGATATACTTATTGGCGAGATTTCTCTAATGCACTTTAGGTGCGAATTGTATATCAAATTTATTGAGAGAAAGGCTTTGGTAAGGTACCCCCACTAAACCAAAAACCCTGGAGCGAAAGGTGACTCTAATTGTGTTTCAGGCTGATATGGAGATCGGCATCTCTGAAGCTGAGCAGAAAAACAAACTGTCCAAAGTTCTAGAGCAGCTGATTCTAAACAGCGAACTTAGCCAATCAAAACATGAGCTGTTGTCCCATTATTTAAGACTGGAGCAGTATTTTATGGAAGAGTCTGTGGCTAAAGCTGTAAATATTGACACGGTGGAACTCTCATTCCAGACTTCCAGTATGGTAGACGACACCTTTTTCATCGTACGAAAGTGTATCAGGTTTGGCAAATGGAGAGTGAAAAGAATCAACGTTATAATGAAGTTTTTTGTGCGTTTAGAAGGTCGATTTCCACTGGAAGCTTGGACGGAATTTGCGTGACCATCAACAACGCCTGCCGGGTTCTTGAAAATGATTATTGCGACGTTTTGAAGGCTCGCCTGAAGCAAGGCTACCCATCTGGCTATCTGGATCTAACTCAAGCCTACAACGTGCTGCAGAACTCCATCCAGCAAGGCCGACTGCAACCAGGAGACACTGAACAATCGCGAACAGCCTTTATAGTAACTATTTATTTTTTTCTACTATTTACTAGAAGCTTGCGATTTGGGTTCCTTATCGCCTCCCCTCTTCTCTTCGTATTGATCCTTGTTCTTGATCAGAAACTCGGCCAAAGCGATTATTGGCTCAGGAGGACGCTCTTTACTCAAATAACACAATCCGCTCATCAATATCGGAACAACTGTCTGGTCCAGATATTGCTTGGTTGGCACGCAACTGAGGTCCATTCGGTTTTTCGTCGGAATGTTCGCTTGATTGTCCATCTTCAGGGCGGCTTGGATTATTTTGCAGTATGTGGGATTGCCCGCTAAGTGGCATACTTCTGCGGAAATTTCCTCATCGGTTAGCAAAGAAGAGCGGCGATTTTCACTTATTTTTGGCTGATTAAACCCTCTATCTGTGGAGGACTGGTTTGATTCTTTCGAGTCCATTGATGGCTCAATTGTGGTTTGACAGATAATGAAGGCTCACCTGTAAGTAATTGTTGTGATGTTTGGTGTTTTTTCCCCAGGTTGCCCTGAATAACGCAGACAGTAGTACTGAGTACATAACGGCCTTAGTGGACAGTATTATTAAGGAGATTGAAGGCGCTTGTCCTAATATGAACAGTAAGGAAAGGGGCAAGTTGGAAAGCTGCCTCTCTGGAATTTCGGCGGTCAGCGCCAGACTGGCCGAGGTTATTGAGTATGGCATCCAGCAGCTGAAGAGCACCGCTATAAAGCCGCGAATTAACCCTTGGATGGACACTTTTTTGAATTTCAGCCATCAACTAACCGAGGTAGGTCCTAAGAGTTGTTTTGCAATTGTTTTTTAGATTATAGGGTTTTAGGATGAATTGTCTGCCTATGAAGCAGGCGAGTCCTTCGTGCAGACTTTGATTATGAACTTGGAGACTTTGCTGTCCTCATTTAGGGACATTTTGACGTCCAACAACTACGACCACTTTATAAAAGTGCTCACGCTTGAAGTCACCCAGCGATTTGAGAAAGTCGTTATGAAAACCCAGTTCAATCGGGTAAGATTTTGCGGCTTACAATCTGGACGAAGCATGAATGTGTTCAATGTAGTTGGGCGGATTAGTGCTGGATAAGGAAGTGCGATCGCTGGCCGGGTATATCACTTCGGGCACTTATTGGTCAGCTCGCGACCAGTTCGCCAGGTTGACCCAAATCGCCACCATCCTCAACTTCGATCAGATTGAGGAGATTAATGATTACTGGGGTAATGCGGATGACGCCATTACCTGGCGGTTAACACCCACAGAGGTGAAAACTGTTCTAAATCTCCGGTAAGTTGTCCAAAAGGCACATTTATGGCAAACATGCGTTAATCGCTCAACCATTCGCGAGAATTTGCTATGCTTCCTTCAAATGCACTCTTAATCAAAGGATCATAAACTGGCTGTTTTAGGAGTGACTTTCGATCGGAGGACATCAAACGATTACGTCTATAAGTTCAATCAAATTGCATCAGTGGAGGATATTGTTATCGCCTTAATAATCCCTATTACAATCGATACTTAAGGTATGAATCATATGCATATTTGGAAATACCGTCACGAATAAACGGAGTTGTTTGTTAACCCACAGTCGACCTAACGCCCTGAAAAAAACACATTATTATTTTGTTAGGGAATTAGAGTGATTTGTACATAGAGAGTGTAGGAGCTGTTGAGTTAATGAATTAATTAAGAACAAACAACAATACAATGAATTTATTTCAATAGTTGAGAACCATACAAATGAATCGTACAAGTCTGACCACAATGGATTAATATCTTTGCTAAACTATCTGAACAGCTGAATCTCTGGATTAGCTAAAGTAATTAAGCAATGAAGCTGTCAGCAAATTGATAATGTAACATAGTAGTACTGAATTGACCTCTTATATCTCCTAGATTCTAAAATTAAAACCAATACTCTTCGAAGCCAGGATTCCTAATAAATACCTTTAAAATTCTCCTACCGATCATTTCTTAGTAAAATATTTTAGCAAAATTCGTGGTATTATCGATAAAAATCATACTTAGCATCCATAGCATTACAGGAATTCAATGAATTAGTGGCCCGGTAAAGGTTTAAGCTCTTTAATTTGTCTAATTAGGTAAGCCTTCTCATCGTTAAACTGCTCGTCTTCGCACCTATCTGTGTGGAACTTCATTAAAAATTCTACCAGCTTCTCTTGGTTCCTGAGTAGAATGTCCAGAATTGGTTTAGGTTTATTAGGATTTGCTACGAACACCTGGAAAGCCCATACTTAGCCAGCTGGCCATGCCACAATATTTTTGGAGTAACTACCTTAAAGACATGGAAGGCCTCAAACTGAATATTCCTAGATCTCTCTTTCAACATGTTCATCATCAATTTCAAGTTGTCTGGATTGGAAATGTATCTAGTCATCACCTAAAAAGCTCTCACTAGTAGCATAAGGGAGCTTTGAAAGAATTGATCAGTCTTACGGTAAAGTTGTGCCTATCCAAGAGCAGTTCACCTAGTAGCTTCAAACTTTGGCGTCTGGTAACGTAGTTTTCTGAATTTAACAGTCTCTGATAGTGCCCAAACACTTTATCGTAGTTGACCTCTAGGAAGTCAGCACACAATATCTTGTGCCGTGTTAGGAGTTCCTGTAATGTACCAAAAGGCTCAGAAACAAAACCAATAACAACGCTTCGGACTTACCTTAAAAGTGGAAAATGCATCTGAGGCAATATCGAACGTGGAGACCTCCACATACCGGAAAAAATTGTAGAAGTCCTCAGAATATAACATGATCTTAGCCAGGGCATCATATCGGGCGCACTCTCTCAACATTGTTCCACAGTTCAGCGCAATCTCTTGGTGCTCATACCTGCGATGAAAATTCCGATCAGTACTGGGAGCAGTAGTGAAAGTGAAGTAAAAACAATTAATACTGACCCGCTCATAAGCGTATACAAAATCTCAGGCTTGGTGCAGATATACTCAACAGTGGGGGACCGAGTTCCAATTTGTCTCCTTAAAATGTTGTTGAACACCTGTGCCACATCCTTTTTGCCCTCGAAATCGATCCGGTTTAAGTTCTGAATTAACATTAGTAAAAGGTTGCTATTATACAGTTCCTGGGCCAACTGGGCTACAATTATATCAGTTTGGGGCTCTGACTCCGATGTGCCATACAACATGTTCTTGATCAGCAGCAAGTTCTTCGACACATCTTCCTGGGCCTTTTCTGCCTTCTTGTCACCCTTTTCCAACGCATTGACTGCTTCTTTCAGCGCTTTGACCACTTCAGTGGGGCCCTTTTGCGATTTCCCAAATAGAGGCATTTCCAGAAGAGATTGGCTATGAATGGGACAAATAAGCTGCTTAATACTGATCAAACGAAAATCTTCATTGGTGGATGGGCCGTCCAGTTAACAAGCTGATTCGTTCATTTCACTTTTACGTTGTGTTTGGAGCGATTGATGAAAAATATTACTTCGCTTGATGCAGCAATCCCCTATCTGAATCTTGATATTTTGACAAGCGATATATGCCAACACATGTTCACGCCTGAATAAATATTTCTAGGGCATTTTTTCTGCGATTCTAGGTAGTTTGGCCGCTTACGTGTGGCGACAATGAGTGCGCTATTGCCAAGTATATCAAAGTGTGCGAGAAGGAGGGAGTTTGACAAAGATGTCACGGTGCGTGGGGTTTTGCAGAAAAAGTTTTTTGTGTTTTGGCGGCTTTCTGTAAGTATATGGGGAATATTGGGGGTTTTATAAAGTCCTAAAGGGCAAAAGCTGGAAAGTTGACTAAATTTTACCAGAAACCTACGCGTTTTTTTTTTTGGACTCAAAGCGAACAAGAATACAAATGTGTTTCCGCACATACAATATACAATAGAATACAATGTGTTGTTCAAAAGTCCGCAAATCTGATCAGTTTTCCTTCGGCAGAGGTTTACTTTTTACTTTTTCGCCACCGGAGAAAAACCAGATGCGTTTCACTCATATTTTTAAACAGACCCGCATTTGCAAGTTCATTTACATACTTGAGTTGAAAATTGATGTTCTGGGATAAATTTGACGATATTTTATTGAAAAACAACTTATTTTGTCCTAGAAAAGGTTACTTATTAGTTGGTTCGGCTGCTGAAAAGCCCGAGCGCGTCTTGAAAAGTACCACTTACGAAGTACCAAAACGTCAGAAATCAATTTTAATAGTTTCCAGCTTATAAATCCCTTTTCAAACCCAAGTCAAAATAAGCAAATTTTTGGACCAAAAGTTCTTAAACCTGCAAAAATAATACTAATTTTTGTGCGATTTGAATAAAAAAATTTTGCGGATCAAGAAGATGCCGCGTGGTCCAGTTTGCAGAGCTCAAAAGTTGAAGTTTCTGCTCTGGACACTGGATTAATTAAAGTAATGTAAAAATGCTTCAGTAAGGATTTAGAGAGAGTTAAAAGTTTTATTTTTTTAAATATTAATTGTACCTAGTCAAACAGCGAAAAATCTTTAACTTAATTTAATGGGCTTTAGTTAACAGCCCGCATTGGAGCAGATTGACAATAAAAATATCACTTTTAATATTGCCAGTATCGTGCGCAGATACTAAAACGCAAAATTAGAATTTTTGAAGAAATAATCTGCACGTTTCTACTTTTTGATAAAATGAAACTCGCTTTGCCTTCGTTATTGAATTTGGAAGAGAAAATTAGTTTTCAATTTTCCTGCACCACTCAACATTTACGAGTAAAAAAGTACAGCAAAAATAGAAATAATGACTGAACACGCAATACCAAAACAATACCCCTTTATTGCCAACAACACAACCAAAAAAACATAATAAAATCTGGCTTTCTGCATAAATAAAAATTGCCACATATTTTTCATTTTGTGCCATTTTTGTCTTCTTAATCCTCTAAAAAAGTACAAAATGTTTCAGGTGCGTCAGCGGAATTTGCAACCAACAAAGCTGAAAATGTTGTACCTGGACGTTGAAGTCGCCACAGTCGCTCGAAACACGCAGGTAATTAAAGTAACAGCACTTGGATTCTGTTTTCTGTGACTGTAAGGTGAAGAGACGTGACTGACCTGTGGTGAAAAGTGCTAAAAAGTGTCACAAGATCTGCTAAACTGGTAGTGCAAAGTGAAAAATCTCGACCGGCAATTATGTGCTTCTGTGAAAGGAAATTTACCGAAAACTGAAAGGTAAACGATGGTTAAAAAGTCGATGGAAATACGGGAAAGAGTTCCTCCAACTCTTTGGTACACGTCGCAGGTACCTGCTAGTACTTTCTTTTTGCTGGTTGCCTCCGGGCAATTTTCTACTATCAGAAAGCCAGAAATCCATCATAGGCCAAACCTGCCCCGTAGTTTATGTCCTTGTAAAGAAATTCTTTGAAAAGATACCGGTGTTCGATCGCCAGCGACCGCGCTGGTCAAGTTCAAAGGAAACAAACGAGCGGCCCCGATTTCGAGGTGAAAAAAAGCAGAAAAATGCCCATAATATCCAGTTCCTGCCCACTACACGTAAATAACACCCAGGCAATTTCCATTCTCACTGGGTAAATATGTAAATAGGCTTATCTTAATGCCGCAAAACCTAAATAGCAGATAAAACTGGTCTTGGAACCGCTAGATAGAATAGAATCGTCATTGCTTGATATCTTATGCAACAAAACTACTTTTGAAAAGGCAAACAACTTATTTGGTGGTTTGCGGCAAAAGTGTCGTGGGAAAACGTTTTTTCTCCACCTGTAAGCCTTTATTAATAAAGTCTTGGTAACTGGCGCAATAATCCTCTTGTGGCCATTGATACATAATCACCCTGTAATTGCGATTACCATCCGTAATGCTGACTTGCTTTTCCTGTTAGTTCAATGAAATTTAGTCTGCTAGTAACAATCGCCGTTAATTAGGATGTTTTTTAAAGTTGTATGGTCCCAAAAAAATCCATAACAAAATTGCAGTTTTTCTTTATACAGATGAAAATGATCTCTGAATGGTTGTGCTCTGTTGCCTGACATATAAAATAATTTGTATTCGGGAGATGAAACGTTTAGAACATCGACGAAATGCCAACGCTGATTTTAATCTTTAATCCATTCTCTGAAAATGCTTGCCATGCATGCTAGCGAAACGTCAGGACCAAATCCTTATCAGCGACGGCCTAAAATTTACCTAAAATTTTAAAATACCTGCTTGCTCAGTGTTTAATCGTCGCAACCACCTCTGAAGCTTTCATCCGTATAAAGCCAAACTTACAAAAGGAGACGAAAACCTCTATATCACCGTAAAAGTGAACGATAACAGAAACTCACATTTTTTATATGTTATATGTTTATACGTTTATTACGTGGTTAAATTTCAAACTTTAATACCCAGGGTGTGCGGCTAATTTTGTGGGCAAATTGAAAAAGTTTTAATTCGAACTTAATACAAATAATAATCTGATTCAACTTAATATTCCGCCAGTGTGCTGGCGTTCTTAGCAAATATCAATGAAACAAATAGCGGTTCCCAACCCGCACAAATTGCCTTCAAACCCAACTGTGAACGAAACAACTCGAATTTGAGCAATCCTTAACTTAATTAGAAGAGTTTCAATGAAATTGCTGTTAGATTTGCAAACGCTGATCGAATTAGATGAATGGTTTCAAAATAATGTGTATTTTGCCATCATTGATGTGGTAAAACGTAACTTACCCACCACAATGAGTCGTCGTTAAGGTCTGGTTTTGACGAAAAATATGCCAAAATACCAAAATTTGAATAGAAAGGAAAAACTTACTGAGTGACTGTATTTTAAAGCAGGGCCGCAACTACATTGGACTGAAACATTAATCCTCCAGATTGCTGCATTACTGAATCCGAACTAAGCTTAAGTTTTGCACTTTAGAAGTGATTAATTTTTCACTTTTAAATATTTTAAAGCTATTAATTACAGCCTAAAGAGAGAATTTCAAAAAACAACCACACGTACTCGCTAGAGAGCTATTTACATGTTTTTGGTCCTTCGATGGCCAGATTTGTACTCCATTTAGAAAAGAATTGCGAACTTGCCCTGACCACTTTTTATACCTACTGTACCATTTTGGATATTTCTACAGATGACGCAAGATGTTGACGCTAATTAGCAAAAGAGCATAAAATCACAAAGATCCCAAGTTAAGAAATTGAGCGAACGTAGAATAAATGAGTACTTAGAGCTTAATAAACAATAGCAGTCTTGTATAACATAATCAAAGTGAACGCCGGTTCTACTTGCAGTTTTCCCAGAAAACCTCTGATTATAAATTTTAACCGGGCAATTTGTTGTTGCACTTTAAACTCAGCAGAACTCGTTCAGTGCCTTGGAATAGACGTCATCAAATCAACCAGTTTATGTACAATTCAATTAGGTTTCATTACGTATTCCACTATATGTACACGGTGGCCGAACTGATAAATCAACTGAATTTTAATGCTGTTTATTTATGCTAATATTCATTCCTTATTGGAGCAATAGCGTTCAATTGGTGATGGATCTGGAGATCCTGCTGGCTCTTGTCCCCAAAATCCTTCAACTTCTACTGAAAGCTTTACTTTGACCATGAAGTAATTGCAATGATCTTTGTTAGGGCAAAAAGTGTGGTTTTCTTCCTAGTCATTTGCCTTGAACACGTAGTGAAACCCTCAAGTTCAAGAACACATTTCGGATGCA
The DNA here is from genome assembly GCF_020466585.1 of Dendroctonus ponderosae. Lineage (NCBI taxonomy): Eukaryota > Metazoa > Arthropoda > Insecta > Coleoptera > Curculionidae > Dendroctonus > Dendroctonus ponderosae. Next base: position 16,834,885 of record NW_026018508.1, read on the forward strand.
GACTCTTGTGTGAGTAGAAAGTAGGTTTTTGGGCGTATACGAGCCGCGTATAATAATTTATTCCATTGGAAATTAACACCACATTGCTGCACAATAGGATTTGACTTAACTTGATAATGAACCCAATAAAGTTGTCTTTGAATGGCCAGCGGAAATGCATTTTTTAACACCGAAAACAATAAGATCAGTTAAATAAGTACTTTTACTTTCTTCACTGATGATTTTCTGGTTTTTTTTTACTTTGCTCACGAAAATAGTTGCACTCGGCTTAAGTAAGCTCCTTTGGAACCAATCTATTATCGTCGATATTGACTGAGAAAAAAAACACCGAATACAACCATAAAATTACTTAAAAACCCAACATAACAGTCTGCTATGCAAACTTTCACCGTTAAGTGCAAAACTATTCTCCTCCGTTCTGGGTTAAACAATTAAAGGATATTAAACATGATGGATTTTATTTAGGAAAAATGCTGATGACATACGAACGTGTAGAGTAAAAGTTGCTTGTACGTGAGCTTTCGGATTTATCCAAAAAATTTTCCGGTTTTTTACTGGAGTTGTGTTTTTTGATTTTGCTTAAAATATAATCGAAGTATTTTTAATGCAATTTTTGGTAATTTTGGAAAATTTTGTTCAGTTCAGTCAGCAAAGTTTCAGCAATGAGATTTTTTGATGGGAGTGCCCGCAAAAAAATGTGTCGGATTTTGTACAAAAGGCAGGAAATACTTACGCTTTTTCCTGTCGTTTTTCGTAAAATGTTCAAGTTTTTCTGGATATTTTAAGGTATTGTATGGGTTTTTTTGATTAATTTGACACAAAAAGGCTTCTTTCGGTTTATTGCTCTGAAGTTGACCATTTTCTAGAAAAAAATGACTTTTCATGATCAAAAACAAACATTTTACTAACTGCACCCATAAGATACCTTAAAATCTCCAAGCGAAAGAATGGAGAAAAAAATTAATGTCGAAAAAAGGATTTTTTCTTCATGACAAATCTACAGTTATCTGTTGCGACGCTTATTTAAACCCCTGTGAATGTGTATTGCGTTCTTATATAGAAAAAAGAAAAAAATATGTCGATTATTGTAAATTTTTACATCAGTAAATCATCAGTCAAAGTACATCAGTTTCGGAAAACAGTTTGTTTTTGATTCTACATTAATTTTTTTTATTAACGATGAACTTTTGAAAATAAGAACGATATATTGATGAGATTTACGCGTGTTTATATAGAAAAAGCGTAAAAAATGTGTCGCTTTTCGTACAAAAGTCAGGAAAAACCTACGCTTTATTGCGTACCTTATTGCAAAATCCAAAGATTTTTGCTGTTTTCGAAAAGACTTTTCGAGTTTTTTTCTGGATATTTTTAGGTGTCAAATGGGTCTAACCCTGTTTTTATGCCACTGAAAAAAACTAACATTTGGACATGAAATACTGCAGCGGCAATGAATTTTGTGCAAAACCATTTATCCGGGAGAAAAAATGGCTTTTTTATGACCAAAAACAAATAGCAAACAAAAGTATGGAGAGAAAAATGAAAAGCAAAAATGGGGGTTTTTCTTCATGAGAAATCTACCGTTTTCCGTTGCAACACTTATTGAATCTATTAATTATTGGTTTTTTTATTAACGATTAACTTTGAAAATGCCTGTTTTTTTCGCTAATTTTGTTAAATGTATCTTTTCGAAAATGAGCGCTATATTTTGATGAGATTAACGTGTGTTTATATTGAAAATCCCGAAAAAAATATGTCGCTTTTCGTACAAAAGGCAGGAAAAACCTACGCTTTATCGTGTAGCTTATTGTAAAATCCAAAGATTTTTAGTGTTTCCGAGAAATTTTTCCAGTTTTTTTTTATATTTATATGGGTTTAGTCCTATTTTTCACGCCTCTGAAAAAACTAACGTTTTGACATGAAATACTGAAGCGGCAATGAATTTTACACAACATCGGTTTTCTCGGTTTATGGCTCTAAAGTAGACCGTTTTCTAGAAAAAATAGTTTTTTATAAACAAAAGTAAACAGCAGACGAAAGCATGGAGAGAAAAATTGAAAACGAAAAAAGTTAAAAACTCAAAACTTCATAAGAAATCTACAGTTTTCCGTTGCAGCACTTATTTAATTTATTAATTATTGTTTTTTTTATTAACGATGAACTTTGAAAAAGTTTCTTTGCAACTTTTAATGAGGATTATTGTGTTTTCATATTGAAAAACTGACGCTTTTTGTACAAAAGTCAGGTAAACATACGATTATCGTGTAAAATTAAAATACTTTTGCTTGAACTGATTAGTACTGAACGTTGGAATATGCTTGATGAAATCTTTCCTTGTACAACAATAGCGATATCATCCGCATATCGCAGGAATTGGTTCTTGATTTTGCATAAAATTGCACTGCAAAAATATATGCATTATTCGAATAATTCGATTTTTAAATTATTCTTCATAATTAGTCCAATGTATTATCGTCTAATTGCCACTGTCGCGTTACATGTTCAGGTAAAAAGTTTCGATAAAATACGTGCATGAATGCTTAATTCGCATTTATGTCTGTAAAAGTGACTTGGCACGAAATAAATGGTCAATATCAGTAAACGGCCGAGGTTAATTTTATGTAGTTAAGCAGTGTTTTTACGTAATTCATCGAAAAAATCAGACTTTTTAATTAATTATTCTTCGTTGCAGGTCTTCTATATGTTAAGCCAGCTTCAAAATGGTTATCGTGACACGGGTAAGTGTGTTCTATTAATTTGCATTAGAGCGCGATTTTTTACGCAAAACATCAAACTTAGCCATCATTTGCACTCTCATCAGCAGGCTGAACAAGTTCCAAAATTCCTGAGGCTGTTTTAAATATTCATCATATAGTTCGCATTCAGCCTAGTTTTTTGACCTGGAACTATGAGCATTTGCTACTAGAATTTACTCTGTTTGCACCCATTTAATCCCTTTTGTACGGGTTCGCCTAATCCGTATCGACACTCTCAAGTGAATAAGACGAAAAATGTGAATGACCATTATCTGGCACATTTTCTTCGTTAAAATAAATTGAAGTTAAATTTCAGGCTGATTAGCAATTTAAATGCGAGGTCTGGCATCTGAAAGACGCGCATTAATTTATGTCTGTGATGTGAGTGAATAGATCAGCGGAAGTTCTACTAAGCTTTTTACTCCTCCGAGTCTGGTCGAGGTAAAAAATGTTGAATGTCCAGAATATCGAAACGAGATTAAATGATTATTATTCTGCGCCATCGGATTGCGGTCAACATTACCGGAAGTTCCGGTGGAATGGCACAAGATGGGTGCGAACAAAGAGCGCGATAGTGGAAACATTCACTAAACCGTGAACGCATTTCCGTTTTCCCTTTTGTTTAATTCGTATCGTTGCGGGAGTATCGCACGATTATCCGTCTGGCTGCGGAAATCGAGCCGAGAAGAATTTCGGACCTACCAAAACTGTCCTCACTTTTCCTCCTGACCTCAAAAACCATAAATCGAGCAAGTCAACTAGTTGACTTTATAAGGAATGCGTTTGTTTTGGAGGCGACCGCCCAATCAATGTTGAGCTTCCATTCGACAGTCTTACAATGAAATTCGATCGATGATCATCTAAAGTGCGAGTGAGTGTAGACGATGCCTCCGACCCTGCAATTGACCCATTTTGCGCAAGTAACCGGTAATTTCGGTCATTTGAATCTGCTTCCCGCAGTCAAACACGACGCTGTTTCTGATCCAGAGGTAAATTATGAACGATGGTCAAATCAATCGCTTCAATAAGTAATTTCGACTGTTAACGACATTCCTGGTGCGAGGAGGAATTTTAAGTGTACCTCAAGTAACAGTACTGATTACGGCTATAGCGGAAAATCAGGTTTTTACTGATCGGTGCCTTAAAGCGCACTCATATTTGTCTATTGCGAGCGAGGCAAAAGTTAATGAAATTGACGCTGGAAAAGTTTCATTTTGTGTTCTTCATCTGTTCTTCCTAACGACGTCTCAAGAAACTTTCCGTCGCAGTCTAGCGCAACCTCAAGCTACTCCTTATCTCAGTCTGTTGCGTGGTAATTAAATTATCAGACCCCCCAGCAAAGGGAGCGGTTGAAAATTTGCCAAAACGCAACTCAGCCATCGACAGAAGAAGCGCAGATTTTCACTCATTGATAGAGAAAACATCGCTCTTTCAAATGCAGCCTCAAACAACTTGAAAAGTGAAAAAAAAATGAGGTTATTTGAAAAATTACCAAAAATCAAATCGCCTCAGGGCAAAAATGACTTTTCCTTTTTCTCATTAATAGAGAAAATTGCCCTGTTTTTATCGCCAACTCGAGCCATATTTGGCTCAGTCTGTTGCGGCGGACGGGATTTCAATTATAAGAACTTCCCGCAAAAATCAACTCAGCCATGGATTAAAGAATTTTGCGTCATTGATAGAGAAAACTGCACTTTTTCAAACGTCGTCTGGAGTGACTTTCTGTCTCAGTCTGTTGCGAGGCAATTAATTACTGAAACGTCCTCTAGAGGAAGAGGCGCGATGGCGACGTTTGAAAATTTGCTAAAAATCAACCCGGACATGGACAAAAAGGACTTTCTTCTCAATCTTTAGAGAGAAAACCGCGCTATTTTCAACCCCCACCTCAAGCGTCTCTTTTTATTTTTGTTGCACCGCAATTAAAAATGGAAAGCTGTGTTAGAAAGAGGTAGAGAATGGGGACTTTTCCAAAACTGTCAAAAGTCAACCAGGACCTGGACGAAAATTGACGTCTCGTTCACTTATAAAGAGATTTGCGCTCTTTTCAACGCCGGGTTTAGCGACCTTTTATCTCTGTTTGTTGCATTAGAATACATTAATATAACTCACTTCAGAAAAAGAGCCGGCAGGCGGACCGATGGTAAAATTTAAAAAATTAGGGTTTTATGATTTTTAGAGTAATTCGCGCTCTTTCTAACGCTGCTTGTATTGACTATACATCTCTTTTCGTTGCATCGCAATGAATTAAGGAAACCTGCACCGGCAAAACGTCCCTTTGACATTTTTCTATAACCAAGATTGTCATTGGATCTGAATCGGGAGATTTCGTGCAACTTCGAAAAATGTCAATTCCCGCCAGAATTCAAATTACATTTTGCCCTGTTTCGAAATTTGAGCGATTTGAGTATTTTTTGCCATTGGATTATCAGTTTATTATGTAGATTTTATGCAACCCGACATGAATTGACTGTTTTTGAAAAAATTACTATTTTTTTAACTGAAACTGATAAGCAGTAGGCAAATGTAACAATATCAATTTACCGGAGACCGAACGAATACAAAGCATTTTGTTACATATTTATCGATCATTACACGGCAACGAACCCAATAACTCGAAACCCAACCGTAAGAACCAATTTTTTTAAGAAACATGCAACGTAAAAAATGGTCTAACATTGTCTAATGTCCATTTACTTCATGGTAGTAAGCCAAATAATGCTGAAACCGTATTCAAAACACTTAGGAGAAATCCATTATTGTCTTCAAATCATCCAAATCGTTTGGCCTACTTTTTATACAACATTTTTAGGTGGCAACACAAAAAACAATACAAAACAAAAGTTGATGAAAGACTCAAATAATTGATTCATTAAAAATCAACACATGTAAGGAGGCGATTTTAAACCGCAGTTGAGACGAAAATCTACCAGATAGAGTTTCATATGGAAAAACGCATTTTAAACTTAACTTCTTTACGCTGCCATGTTTGAAAGTTTAAATCGTAATTGTTTCGCATTAATGTATAGATACTCAGACCATTCGCAGCTGGGCAAAATATTGGACTTTTTTAAAAACCCGTTAGTCAAACAGAGTACAGTTACCGGAGAGTTTAACAAATCTTTTCCCACTTTACCAATTAGCATATGAAAAACACTAACTTCAATGCCTATGAAGCTTTCGCTCGAAAGTTTTAGCATTTCCTTTGATGCTGGAGTGAAAAATATGCAGGGAAAATTGGAAAATTCACATCAGTTCCAGCCGAGCTTGGTTGAAATATTCACTGAGCTCCAGCTAATGGGCTTCGCAGATGTCTTTCGTTCATCACCTGTTGCAGCCTTAAAAAAACTAAACATTTTAATGTCAGGTTCATGAATAGGCGCCTAAATAACGGCATTTATACAATCGGAATTATTGATGTCAATCGGGTGTATTCAAACAATCTTCTCCAGATGTTTGATGGCCCTTCGTCTCCAAGTGAACTAGACCGTGGAGGTTAAAAGCTCATTCACTTTACAGGGTGATTACATCTGGATCGAACCCGTGGGAAATGGAGAGTTCGATGTGGCAATCGGAGCAAGAGTCCTGCAGGCAGAAGGACGGCGCGTTTATGTCCGAGATGATGATGGAAACGAGAACTGGTTGGCTTCGGATCGCCGCATTAAAGCCATGCATGCCACTTCTGCTCATGGAGTGGAGGACATGATCGGGTTGGGAGACTTGCATGAAGCAGGAATTCTCAGAAACCTCCTCATCAGATACAATGAGAATCTGATCTATGTAAGTGCTCAGGGTTTTTCCTAGCATCCCAGTTATTCTTGGGCGGTTTCAGACATACACTGGGTCGATTCTAGTCGCTGTCAATCCCTACCAAATCCTGCCCATCTACACTGCCGAACAGATCAAGCTCTACAAGGAGCGGAAAATTGGTGAGCTGCCACCCCATATATTTGCGATAGGGGACAACTCGTATGGGAACATGAGAAGGTACGAAAATATGCCAAATTCCACTGCTATTCGCTCGAAAAGCTGAATACCCGCAGAATCGAGCATTTAGTTTAATAATATACCATTAGCGGTTTGGAATTATTATAATATCATTGTGCTACTTATCTACTTAAACGCGTCGTTGATACAAGTAACAGATTTCTTGAATTCATCTGATCGTTTGAGATAATTGGCTGCAAACTGTCGAAATGCCTTTAAAGAAAGTGAGGAAACTGGAGAAATTGCCCACTTATACGAGGTGTTTCCGTTCGTTCAACGTGTGCCCGGTTTTTCTGATCGCATGTGTCGATTTCAATTAAAATACCACACGATATTGCATGGTACCATCATAATAACCATTACCTAAGAATTACTCATAGAAATTTAGTAAAAGTTTTCTCATCAAAATCACAATCGATTAACCGCATGGCGATCCGAATTAGCAACTGATGTAATGGGGGAATTTTCCAGTAAAACATGCGATGGCTATAAAAAATTATAAAAGTGAGGTTTTTCTGTCCTCAAACTGCCGTAGTCACAGTGGAGACTATTTATCTCTGGTTTTATCCAAAAATATATTCGTTTTTGGAACATGCTGGATCATTGAATTTTGACCCAGAATTTTCTTCTACCTCTGTTCCCCTGCAAACAATTTTCCGTGATGCAGATTATCTAATTTCTTTCGCCTCAAATTCTGTAGTTTTTGTGAACTAAACCACGATTAATTTTAGATATGGACAGGATCAATGCATAGTGATATCAGGCGAGTCAGGTGCAGGCAAAACCGAGAGTACAAAGTTGATTCTTCAATACCTGGCAGCCATCAGTGGAAAACATTCGTGGATCGAGCAACAAATTCTCGAAGCAAATCCCATCCTAGAAGCTTTCGGTAAAAACTCCTTGCCGAGTAAGACTGGTTTGTTATTGCGGTTTTCCCCCAGGAAATGCCAAGACTGTGCGCAATGACAACAGCTCCCGATTTGGAAAATACATAGATATCCACTTTAACGCCAGTGGAGTGATCGAGGGGGCCAAGATTGAGCAGTATCTGCTGGAGAAAAGCCGCATAGTGTCCCAAAATCAGGAGGAGCGGAACTATCATGTGTTTTACTGTCTGTTGGCTGGCTTGGGACGAGAGGATAAACGGAAGCTGGAGCTGGGAGACGCTAGTCAGTATAAATACCTAACAGGGGTAAGTCAAAGCTTCGAGTCTCCAACGGATCTTAATGGTTTTTTTAGGGCGGCAGCATCACCTGCGAAGGCCGAGACGACGCAGCCGAATTCGCGGACATCAGAAGCGCAATGAAAGTGCTGCTGTTTTCCGACCAGGAAATATGGGAGATTATGAAACTGCTGGCTGCCCTTCTTCACATTGGAAACATCAAGTATAAAGCGACTGTAGTTGACAATCTCGACGCCACGGAAATTCCCGATCCCACCAACGTTCAAAGAGTGGCGAATTTACTCGGTAATAATATTATTTGAAAAGGATCTCCCTAAAACATTTGAAGATGCTTTCAGGCCAAGCGCTTTCAACAATCAAAATGAGCAACTTTCCTATTTTAGAAGACCGACACATTGAATTTGTAACACTCCGTATACTAACTAGTCAATTGTGATTTAGGTGTTCCACTGCAGCCACTGATCCACGCGCTAACGCGGAAAACTCTGTTTGCCCATGGGGAAACTGTAGTGTCGACACTGTCGCGGGAGCAAAGTGTGGATGTTCGCGATGCCTTTGTAAAAGGCATCTATGGGCGGCTTTTTGTGTTCATCGTGCGCAAAATCAACACTGCCATCTACAAGCCAAAGGAGCGCCAACGAAGTTCCATCGGAGTCTTGGATATTTTCGGCTTCGAGAACTTCGCCCACAACAGCTTCGAACAGTTCTGCATCAATTTCGCCAATGAGAACCTTCAGCAGTTTTTCGTGCGGCATATATTCAAGCTGGAGCAGGAAGAGTACAATCTGGAGGGCATCAACTGGCAGCATATCGAGTTTGTCGACAATCAAGACGCGCTGGATCTTATCGCTGTTAAGCAGCTGAATATTATGGCACTGATCGACGAAGAGAGCAAGTTTCCAAAAGGAACTGACCAGACGATGCTGGCCAAGCTGCACAAGCAGCATGGCGCCCACCGGAACTACCTAAAACCAAAATCGGACATCAACACCAGCTTCGGGCTCAACCACTTTGCTGGGGTAGTTTTCTACGACACTAGAAGCTTCTTGGAGAAGAACCGCGATACGTTTAGTGCCGACCTGCTTCAACTGGTGGCCATCAGCGGCAACAAGTTTCTTCAGCAGCTCTTCCACGACGACATCGGGATGGGCTCGGAAACCCGGAAACGCGCCCCCACTCTGTCCACGCAATTCAAACGGTCCCTGGACTCTCTGATGAAAACTCTCTCCAACTGCCAGCCGTTCTTCATCAGGTGCATCAAACCCAACGAGCTGAAGCGGCCGATGTCCTTTGATAGGACGCTCTGCTGCAGGCAGTTGCGTTATTCAGGAATGATGGAGACCATCAGAATCCGACGCGCCGGGTACCCGATTCGGCACACGTTTGAGGAGTTTGTCGATCGGTATCGGTTCCTCATCTCGGGCGTACCGCCAGCCCACAAGACTGATTGCATGGCAGCCACTTCTCGAATTTGTCAAATAGTTTTAGGTGAGTAGTTGGATGAATTCTAACCGTCCATGCTGGTCCAAGAAACCGGTACAATTCCTGTTGCTTTTCAGGAAGATCTGATTACCAACTAGGAAACACGAAGGTATTTCTGAAGGACGCCCACGATTTGTTTCTGGAACAGGAGCGCGATCGCGTGCTCACCAAGAAAATCCTGGTCTTGCAGAGAAACATCAGAGGCTGGGTGTATCGCAGGAGATTTTTGAGACTGAGGGCGGCCAGCGTGGTGGTTCAAAAGTACTGGAAAGGTTACATCCAGAGGCAGCGCTACAAGCAGATGAAAGTGGGCTACATGCGGCTGCAGGCCCTTATTCGCGCCAGAGTACTCTCCCATCGATTCCGGCATTTGAGAGGACATATCGTGGGATTGCAGGTAATCAGACTTCCTCAAGTAATTTTTATGTGCAACTTAATTTCCTCTATCTTCCAGGCTCATTCGCGCGGTTTCTTAGTTCGAAGAGAATACGGGCACAAAATGTGGGCGATTATTAAGATCCAGTCGCATGTGCGGAGAATGATCGCCCAAAGGCGATTCAAAAAGCAGCGGTTTGAGCACAAAAAGCACGTCGAAGCCTTAAAGCTCAAACAGAAGGAGGAACGCCAGCTGAAGGACGCCGGCAACAAACGGGCCAAAGAAATAGCTGAGCACAATTACAGGTAAACTTCAGCCCCAGGCACTCTGGCCAGTTCAATGGGATAACACCTATTTTTTCAGGGAAAGAATATACGAACTGGAGCGAAAGGAAATGGAGCTGGAAATCGAGCAAAGGAAGCGAGTGGAGATCAAAAAGAACATCATCAACGACGCTGCTCGAAAAGCCGATGAGCCAGTCGATGACTCCAAGCTGGTGGAAGCGATGTTCGACTTTCTGCCCGATAGTTCGAGCGAAGCTCCCGGCACTGGTACGAATAAAGGGCGAGTTTTGTTGAATATTCCGCTCATTTGGAACTGTCTAGGGCGAGAAACCTCAGTATTCAACGACCTGCCAGCCCAAACCAATGAGAACGAGATCATCAGTCCTATGCAAACGGTTTCGGAAGATGAGGAAGATTTAAGCGAGTTCAAGTTCCAGAAATTCGCCGCCACATACTTTCAGGGCAACGTGGGGCATCAGTACTCGAGGAAACCGCTCAAGCATCCCTTGTTGCCGCTACACACACAGGGCGATCAACTGGTGAGTGTTATTAAGCCCATACAAAGAGCATTTGAAAAATTAGGAAATATTTATTTGGTTTTTTTGTACAAATAAGGACCGTTTTCTTAAACCTGGTTAAGAAAGTGATGTTGTGGTTTGTTGGTGACCGTGGATGCAAACTGGTAAAAGTGTCGATCAACAGATAGCGACAGAAAAACATTATTTTTCTTGAGCCAACGTTTGGTTTTTTGCACTATTATCGTCTATTTCCCACCTTCTATCCATTTTTCCCAATGTTGTTACAGGCGGCTCAAGCACTTTGGGTAACAATTCTCCGTTTCACTGGCGATTTACCGGAACCAAGGTACCACACGATGGAAAGGGACACCACTTCGGTTATGTCCAAAGTCACAGCCACGCTCGGCCGCAACTTCATCAAGAGCAAGGAGTTTCAAGAGGCGCAGCTGATGGGTTTGGACCCCGACTCGTTTATGAAGCAAAAGCCCAGGTAACATTACAATAAGGTTGCCATCAAAAAAGCTTTATTTCGCAATAACACGCAGATAAATCGGTAGATTTTAGACTGTCGTCCCAGCAGAAAACGCACACAAGTTTCAAGCATTATATTATTAGACTCACCCAGGCTATTTATTATGCAGATCGATCAGGAACAAGCTGGTATCGCTGACGTTAAAGCGCAAAAACAAGCTAGGAGAAGATGTGCGACGGAAGCTTCAAGAGGAAGAGTATACGGCGGATAGTTACCAGTCATGGTTGGAATCCAGGCCCACCAGCAATCTGGAAAAATTGCACTTCATCATCGGCCATGGAATTCTGCGGGCTGAGCTTCGCGACGAAATCTACTGCCAGATTTGCAAGCAGCTCTCGAATAATCCTTCCAAGTCTTCTCATGCTAGAGGTACAAACTTGGAGCAAAAACCATCATTACCCCAGCCTGAAACACATTTTTCTCCTAGGCTGGATACTGTTATCGCTGTGTGTCGGGTGCTTCGCCCCTTCGGAAAAGTTCGTCAGCTATTTACGGGCCTTTATCAGAGAGGGTCCTCCAGGGTACGCGCCCTACTGCGAAGACCGCCTGAAGAGAACCTTTAACAATGGGACGCGAAACCAGCCGCCCAGCTGGCTGGAGCTGCAAGCCACCAAATCAAAGAAACCCATAATGTTGCCGATTACTTTCATGGACGGCAACACGAAAACGCTGCTAGCTGACTCAGCCACCACTGCTAGGGAATTGTGCAATCAATTGTCGGATAAAATTAGCTTAAAGGACCAGTTTGGGTTTTCCCTATACATAGCGCTGTTCGACAAAGTTTCTTCGCTGGGCAGTGGCGGCGATCATGTTATGGACGCGATTTCCCAATGCGAACAGTATGCAAAAGAGCAGGGAGCTCAAGAGCGCAATGCGCCTTGGAGGCTTTTCTTCAGGAAAGAGATCTTCGCTCCGTGGCACGAGCCTACGGAGGATCAGGTTGCTACCAATCTGATCTATCAGCAAGTGGTACGAGGCGTGAAATTTGGCGAATATCGGTGAGTAGTTGCACTTTTTCAACCCAGCGTGGTTCATTGGCGTTTTCCAGGTGCGATAAAGAAGAGGACTTAGCCATGATAGCCGCTCAGCAATACTACATCGAATACAACACGGACATGAACGTGGAACGGTTGCTGACTCTGTTGCCCAACTATATCCCCGATTATTGCCTGACTGGCGTAGATAAGGCCGTAGACCGATGGGCCGCCTTGGTAGTCCAAGCCTTCAAAAAAAGCTACTACATCAAGGAAAAAGTCAACGTCTTGCGCGTTAAAGAGGACGTAGTCAGCTACGCCAAGTTCAAATGGCCCCTACTATTCTCCCGGTTCTACGAAGCGTACAGGAATTCAGGCCCGAATTTGCCCAAGAACGACGTAATAATTGCAGTCAACTGGACAGGCGTTTATGTGGTTGACGATCAGGAACAGGTTCTTCTCGAACTGTCCTTTCCCGAAATCACGATGGTTTCTAGTCAGAAAACGAACAAGGTATTTACGCAGACTTTCAGCCTTAATACGGTGCGAGGCGAGGAATTTACCTTCCAAAGCCCCAACGCTGAAGACATTCGCGATCTGGTAGTGTATTTCCTGGGTAAAGTTTCAAAGTCTTCGGCAACCGGCAGGTTTTAACCAGATTTTGTTGCAGAGGGTTTAAAGAAGCGCTCCAAATACGTTATAGCGCTGCAAGACTACAAAGCCCCTGGAGAAGGGTCCAGCTTCCTGACGTTCCAGAAAGGCGACTTAATTATTCTGGAGGAAGACAGTACTGGGGAAACTGTGCTGAATTCTGGATGGTGTGTTGGCAGGTACTGAACTAGAATTACGTTTAAAATCCAGATATTGGTTCATGTAAAATGCCTGTTTCTTTATCTCGTTCTTTTTTGCTTCAAGATGTGAGCGCACCCAGGAAAAAGGCGACTTTCCTGCTGAAACAGTGTACGTCCTTCCCTGTATGAGCAAACCCCCAGCGGATATTTTGCAGCTGTTTTCTGTTGAAGGTAGTGGCTTTCCATTCATTAGATTCGTAAAAAATATTTGTCATCAATTGCAGGAGTTAATGATCATCAAAGGCGTCTAAGTCATCACTCGCTAAATGGTGTGGATACGAAAGACCGGCCGCACAACTTAGCCGAATATGCAATTGATCACTTCAGGCCTCCATTAAAACGAACAGTTTCGAAAACGCTCACTTTGAGTGGCGGCCGAAGAAGCACTATAGATGAGCTCTGGAGACATTCGCGCGATCCGATCAAACAGCCGCTTTTGAAGAAGCTGCTCATGAAAGAAGAGCTCGCAGGTAAAGTGCTTTATCACTCAATTCGTACTCAGGGTTAAGTACGGCTCAATTTGCAGAAGAAGCGTGTTTTGCCTTCAGTGCAATATTGAAGTATATGGGCGATTTGCCATCGAAACGACCACGACTCGGCAATGAGTACACGGACCATATATTCGACGGGCCGTTGAAGCACGAAATTCTGCGGGATGAAATTTACTGCCAAATTATGAAGCAGCTGACCGACAACAGGAATCGTTTGTCGGAAGAACGGGGATGGGAACTGATGTGGTTGGCCACTGGTAGGTACTCACTAAACACAAAAAATGCTGATTAAAGCCCGCATTCCCTTTGCAGGTTTGTTCACTTGTTCCCAAAACCTGCTGAAAGAGCTGTCGGCCTTTCTAAGGAGCCGAAGGCATCCGATTTCTCAGGACTCGCTGCAACGGCTGCAAAAAACGCTGAGAAACGGCCAGAGAAAATATCCACCCCACCAGGTGGAAGTGGAGGCCATCCAGCACAAAACCACTCAGATTTTCCACAAAGTCTACTTTCCTGACGATACCGACGAAGCTTTTGAAGTGGACTCCAGCACCAGAGCCAAGGATTTCTGCCAGAACATCAGCCAACGGTTGAGCTTGCGCTCCAGCGAAGGATTCAGTCTGTTTGTGAAAATTGCCGACAAAGTGAGCTGATTTCTCAATGACTCAATGCCCAGGAGTAATTTTTCCTTTTAAGGTGATTTCGGTTCCGGAGGGCGACTTTTTCTTTGACTTTGTCCGCCACCTGACTGACTGGATAAGGAAGGCCAGACCGACAAGAGACGGCATCACGCCGCAGTTCTCCTATCAGGTGTTCTTCATGAAAAAACTCTGGACAAACACCGTTCCGGGCAAGGACAGGAACGCGGATTTGATCTTCCATTTCCATCAGGAGCTGCCCAAGCTGATTCGTGGTTACCACAAGTGTAGCAAAGAGGAGGCTATTAAACTAGCCGCTTTGGTTTATCGGGTGCGGTTTGGAGAGAGCAAACAGGAATTGCAGAGTATACCGTAAGCGGAGTTACTGATTAGATTTAGATGCAATAAGGAACACAGGTTTTATTATTTGCCATAGGCAAATGCTCAGAGAGTTAATTCCAGCCGACTTGGTGAAAATTCAATCGGCTAACGATTGGAAGCGTGCCATAGTCGGTGTTTACAATCAGGACGCCGGCATGCCGCCCGACGACGCCAAAATCGCCTTCTTAAAGGTGGTCTATCGATGGCCCACCTTCGGTTCGGCCTTTTTCGAGGTGAAACAAACGACCGATCCCAACTACCCTGAAATGCTGCTCATTGCCATAAACAAGCATGGTGTCAGTTTGATTCATCCACAAAACAAGGTGGGTGTTTCTGTTTGGAATTGATGGACTTGGGCTTCATTATTGTCTCGTTTTAAAGCAACGTTTCCTGCCTTCGCTCTCATTATATAAGTTCACAATAGGAAATGTTTTAATTATGGTTGATATTTTAATAACACTAATTACCTGCTGTGATGGCGTCACTTCACCTTTGCACCGTCTCGATTTTTTTTTTCAGGATATATTGGTAACCCATCCATTCACGAGAATATCAAACTGGTCATCAGGCAACACTTACTTCCACATGACGATAGGAAATCTAGTTCGAGGTTCAAAGCTGCTGTGTGAGACGTCTTTAGGATATAAAATGGATGATTTGCTTACGTCGTACATATCCCTGATGCTCACCAACATGAATAAACAGAGAAGTATACGGATAAAGTAAGCGCTCATTCAAAACTTACCTCAAATATTTATTGCTTGTCGCGTACTAGTCTAGATGTTGATTCAGAAAAGTTTTACTATTTTAATAAGATTTTTAGCGTAATTTTTGATCGAATCTCTGATAAATTCAACAAAACACCCAACGATCTTATTCAAATTCTCAACAATTTCGACTGGTGATACACAGAAACAATATCTCACAATCGTGTGTAATAATCGTTATTGGTATATTGTAAAAGTTTATATAATAGACGCTTTTTATTGTATTTATATACATATTTATAATACTTTCTGTAAATAGAATTTTCCTCAATTCAGTTTGCAATGTAAACTGCAAACTCTATTGAGGAAAAAATAACAATAAAATAAAATGTAAATAACGGACAACGAGATATTTTATTGGTAAACGGTGTATTACTTAGAACAAAAAATTGTTTTCCTTGGAGGAAATAAGGAAGTCCACATTTTTCACACGGCCATAATTCAGTTCCTTTCCCACGATAAATAAATTTGAATCTCGCATTTTAAAAGATAGTAATT
Source organism: Dendroctonus ponderosae (assembly GCF_020466585.1). Taxonomy (NCBI): domain Eukaryota; kingdom Metazoa; phylum Arthropoda; class Insecta; order Coleoptera; family Curculionidae; genus Dendroctonus; species Dendroctonus ponderosae. The sequence goes on from NW_026018508.1 coordinate 16,850,594, forward strand.
TCAACCTAAATGTGGGAAGATTTAAGGAACAATAGTATTATTTTTCGTAATTACTTTCCTGCTGTATATTAATTAGTTGCTCCTGTTCCCATGCTTGCAGAACTGCGATATTTGCGTTTTATTAAAAGCCATGAGAAAACTATTAAAATAATGAATGAATATTTCAGAAAGGTAAAACAATTACAATTGTGAGGCGACCCACATTTTTTTGTGTAGAGATTTTTTCAGCTTTCAGACGCGAACCGTGAGGACGAAATAACTCCACATATGTATCAAATAAATAAATTATATATTGAAATGTCTATTTGCACAATATTCAAATGTCTCTTTGCATTTTCACTGAAAAAATAATCGACTTTTTACAACCTAGCACACAGAGCTGGATGAAAAACTGTCCCCGGTTTACGGATTCGAATCTTTCTTCAAATCCATTTTTCAAACGCAGTTTGACTGATAAACAGCACTTTTACGCCAGCTCTGCCACCTACTTTAAAATACTTGTAAATGCAATCGTTTTTTGTCTTTTGAGAAACAATGCTGAGCAAAAATACAAATTATAGAATTCCTATCAATGGGACAAAACAAAACAGCACTCAAACACAAATAATATCATTCATTTGATCAAGTGTCACTAATTGCACTTTTTAATGCTTAAAGAGGGTAAAGTAAAGTAAAGGTCGAGAATTGGATTTACGAAATCCATACTGGTCTATTTATACCCAAGCGATATACTGAAATTGCTTAGTGGCTTATGGTGGTGGCTCAGAAGTCAATGATAACCGAAAACACAAGTTTTTTTTAACGGGAAAACTTACTTTTCTTGGTTAATCGACCTCTGAGCCACTGCAACGCCTCCACAATGTTTAACTAATATATTTAGGGTAGGCGATTACATTAATCACACATCTTTGGTGTTCCCTTCGAATTTGATCGAAAATCATACGTCAATATCGCTGCAATCGCCCTTATTGCATAAAATAAACTCTAGATAGAAGATTACCTGAGCGCTTGCACTAGTGCATACTCCAAGTGGACTCAGTAATGGCAGGCGGCTGGTTCTGAGCCTGAGCTACTACTGAGCTCCTTTGCGTTTGCCTCATAATGTCGTCGGCAGGGACGCAGTTTGGTCTGGGGCCCGGTTCCGGTGTATACGTGAAAGTTAAACCGGTTGCGTAAATTATTCCATCAGTACGAACAAGGGAAACTGGAACTTGAGTTGGCTGACGAACCTGCAAAATTCATACCTCTATGAGCAAATTGGACTCTAAGACGACTTTTTAAAATGCTATTTAGATTTTTGACCGGATGGATCCTACACTATTTTGAACGCAACCCTCAGACCCTTACCCATAGCCATTCGCCTCGAAACTGGGAAATATCCGGAACCACACAAAGCATACTTTCTTGACACCGGTACATGGTTTCAGCCTCGACATCCCCGAACCAGACTTGGAGTGAGGGCGAAAAATTATCCCCGGTGAGTTCAAGCATGGCCACCTCACCTCCGCCATTCAACAAAAGACTGTGCACTATGGGAACGGGTGTAACTGGTGATCTGCAATATAATAGAACAGCCTGTAAATTATTTTCATTCAAACCATCCCTCGTAGTATGACAAGTGTGACGAGGTAGTCGCCTCCGCATGCTCAAGAGTGAGAGCAACATATCAATTGCCATGGCAACCACTATGATTTAGTCGTTCCTGGCGAGCATACCAGGGCTGATTGGATATTGACGCTATTAAATAGATAATTGGTTTCAAATTATCGCCAATTTCGATTGTGACCCAAGCGGGCAAAAATGTTGATAAGAGAAAGAATGGACTTTTTACGGCAAAACATAATCTCATTTTTTTTTATCTATAAGCCTACAGGAATTAGCAAAAAAGATTAAAAATCTACGGGATTTAATGTTTGAATTCCATTCTTGACTAGGTCTAAATTTTACAGAAAACTAAGTTCTTTACCTCACAGGGCCCATGCCCTCATAAAACTGGTACTCCGCCTTGTCCGTAGAAATAATAGTCCAGCAGGCGCCATCGTTGATCATCTCCTTATTGAGCTCTTTCGGACATGGAGTGGCTTGGAACTGGATTATTCGCTCTTGGGACAAGCACAAGTACATTCTTTCAGTGTCTTTCATGTAGAAGGCACATTTGTGGAGTTGAGATACTGGATCGTCTGCTTCTAGAAGCGCTTGCTGCTTATCTACCTGGAAAAAACCAAATCCAAGTCATATCAGAAGCATAAAACGGGTGATTGGGCCACATTCTAGAACCCAAAAGTTAAGTAACTGAACCAGTTTGGAGTTTTATGCACATTTCAGAACATGAAATATGTATGGGCTGTCCCAAACTATTTGGCAGTGACGTCATTATTCGTCATGTCCGCGATTGGTTCGAAAGATTTTCCTTCATGTTGCGTGATTGCCAGCTTGAGCGGTTGCTCCCGATGATTTGAAAAGATTTATTTTTGTTGAATCAGATATTATTGTTCTGGCACGGTTTTATAGCAGTTTGATAAAGAAGTTGATAAATTAAATATTTGTCTTTATTATTGGTTCATTGTCATAAAACATGGTGCACAAATGATAGAAAAGCACGACAATTATTGCGTCACTGCATTTATAGGCAAACAAGCAAGTGTTATTCTAACATTTCAAGGTAAAACTGTGCAGGAAAAAAATTTGGATCGCAGCACTTTTTTACTGTCTACTAAAAACGATTTAAAATATTTAACGTGATCGTTGTTTTTTGCAAACTCTCCAGCTTTACTTGTCGTGACAATATTTTTCGTAAAATCATTGGAATCAATTGCTTAAAACCACTATTTTTCTATAAGCTCTCGTATTCAACGAAGGAAGACAAAGACAAGGTGGTTTCCATGGCGATTAATATGTTGTTCTCACTCCGTAGCATTTGGATCAGTACAACCTCGCCCCCCTGCGGGTGAATAAATAAATCAGTTACACTACGAGGGGTGATCCAACCAAGATCAATTTTAGCAATTCGATTCGGACTTATTGGTCATTTAAAATGCGTAGTATGAACAAAATATTTTTTGTCACGAAAACGAATGCGATAAAAAATAAAGTTTAATTAGATATTTTTTTATAAACGCCCTACAACATTCGTACGATAAAATTTTATTTAGAAAAATGTTTATTTTGCTAAAAACTTTTTAATTTATTCGCAACCTTCATGTCACACCCTGTGTAAGTGCACCATCAAATGAACATCGAGAGAAATTTTAATAAAACAGCTTACTCAAAAACTGATGAGTCTTTCCAAGCTTTTTAGGCCGTAGTAGGAAATAATTTTTACTGGCGTTTCGCAAGCATGAGGGCTTTGCACCTTCAGGGTGGTGCTGCGCGAACAATCCTAAGGGTCATCGAAAAACTCAATAGTTTCTCTGTACATTCGAAGAGTTTACTTTGAATCTGTTGAGTTCAGGGGCGGATCCAGCTTTAAAGTCAGGGGGGGTTATGTAGAAAAATTACAGTCTTCTGTTGTTTATGAAATTAGAAAAATGATCATCGTTTTGTGCAAGGGGGCGCAAGGTTATTGCAAAATTTCATGTTTTCCGTCCCGTTTTGCATGTTTCTCGGAAGCAAAATGAGCAAGAACGCTCGTTTTTACATCATTCCAGAGATAAC
>NW_026018508.1:16854694-16856835 GCF_020466585.1 Dendroctonus ponderosae
ACCATTCGAGCCACAGAATTCGTTTTGGCATCGTTGGATAGAGAATTGAATTGACCCCCTCCTGGATCCGCCCTTGGTTGAGTTTCTCCATGGCTTTGAGGCCGCTTTCAAGCAACTTTGATACAGTCGATACAAGTGGAAAACATTGAAAGCTATATAGGTACTCACCTTCCTAATGATCAGTCTGGGTAGTGCCATGCCTGTAACAGAACAAACAAGCTTGACAGTGGCCCCATAATGAATATAACCATCTCGAACTTGGAATTCTTCGCTCTCCGACTCGTTGTCATCCAGTAAATGGATGGTGAACGCGCCCCATTGAGTGGAACTGGCATGGAAATGTCCATTTTCCACATGCAAATACCTGGTGGAAACTGTTTGGGATCGCAGCCGATTGAACAGAGCCACTTTGGTGCCGCTCGCTATACAAAGATCTGCATTCTTGAGGCTCTGTTTCTTTTTCGAGGGTTTCGATATCACTTTGATCCGCTTGCTCTGAAACACCCCAATATCGTGCCCGGAACCGTAAAACATTTTCACTGACAACATAAAGTGTTTTCTCTTGTCCGAGTCGGAAATGTAAAGAGTCTTTGCTGCACAGTACTGCTTGCCATTGTTCAGATCCAGTTGCTGCATGTCCTGATCGGAGTTTCCAATGCCAATGAATGCACACAGTTGCGAGTTGGTTTCCGATTCGCCCTCTCTGAGCATTTGCTCCTGTCGCAGCCTCCAGCCGTCTCCAAACAGGTAAATGCACGGAGGAGGACAGAAGAACCTCTTTTCATTGCCGTAGGATTTCTGAGCCACTTTGGCGTGAAGGATCACGATCACCATATCAGACCTTTCGCGAAGATACTTCTCCATGGCCTCCCGAGTGAGTCGCCGGTCTTCTCCTCGGTAGCCCCCCGGGACTACGGCCCCAGCAAACCGGGAGTACATGGCAGCGTGTTGGGGTGGAGGAGTTGGAGGCGATTGGGCATGGGCTATGCCAGGCAAACCGTACTGGTGAGGCATTTTCCGATGTGAAGTTGGGGCGCTTCACTGCACTTCACTCAACTGGGGCCCCGCATTTGCAGCATGCTTCTTCACAGGGGCACTTTCACTCAAGCCGACCTGCCAAAACACTAAACACAGATTCACAAACTGAAAGCCGACTCTTCCTCACGGCTACTGCGGGACGTGAGAACTAAAAGCTGTTTATTTCCCCTTCTTTTTATGCCATCATGTCTGGCACATTTCGTGTCCTCCGTTTTGAAAAACACCTGTTTGGCACTTCCATTTTCCGACACTGCCGCCAACCTTCGAAACCTATTGTTTACTGTTCGCTATTTTGCATTTTGCGCACTAAATAGTTAAATTATGGGAGTACTCCTTCGGCCCTGAATATGAGGAGAAGCTCAGAATTTTTTCAAATAATTTAATAATTGAGAAATCAGCTTCTAACTAGGCTGGATAATTTTTGTCATGTTGGCCATACACCCAGAGTGTGGCTGATCGATGATACGAGGGGCGCACCTTACGTATATTTTACGCTCTATATTTTACATCTCAAAAAACAGTAGACTTTTTCGATTTAACAAGCACCCAAATAATAATCTAAGTTTTTTGTTTCTAGTAACTCTCAAATTTTCAACAATTTTCTACGTTGCCGCTTATTCCGTTTACCTAGTTTATCTCAAGCTTTTTGGCAACTTTCTGGTGACTCAACAAATGTCGTTTCTTTTTTTCATAATTTTTGACTGCACGTTTTCCACCAAGAAAATAACACACTTTAACGCTCACAGTTACAGGGGTGGATCCAGCTTTAAAGTCAGGGGGGGTTGAATTCAAGAAGTTTTAGGTTTGCGTGGTTTTTTTTGAGTTGCAAAATCCACTTGAACGTGACGCTGCTTTTTTCGAAGTTTCTCAAGAACCATTCTAGCCACAGAATTCGTTCTGGCATCGTTGGATAGAGAATTGAAAAGTCGATTCAGTTGTAACATCGTTAGTGAGGAAATTCGAATAGTTTTGGCCCAGAAAGCGAAATTTGAATATCAGACACTTAGATGCAAGATTATGCCAAAATTCCATGTTTTCCGTCCCATTTTTGCTCATATCTCGGAGGCAAAATGAGCAAGAACGCTCATTTGTACATCATTCTA
>NW_026018508.1:16856885-16897377 GCF_020466585.1 Dendroctonus ponderosae
ACCATTCGAGCCACAGAATTCGTTTTGGCATCGTTGGATAGAGAATTGAATTGACCCCCTCCTGGATCCGCCCTTGGTTGAGTTTCTCCATGGCTTTGAGGCCGCTTTCAAGCAACTTTGATACAGTCGATACAAGTGGAAAACATTGAAAGCTATATAGGTACTCACCTTCCTAATGATCAGTCTGGGTAGTGCCATGCCTGTAACAGAACAAACAAGCTTGACAGTGGCCCCATAATGAATATAACCATCTCGAACTTGGAATTCTTCGCTCTCCGACTCGTTGTCATCCAGTAAATGGATGGTGAACGCGCCCCATTGAGTGGAACTGGCATGGAAATGTCCATTTTCCACATGCAAATACCTGGTGGAAACTGTTTGGGATCGCAGCCGATTGAACAGAGCCACTTTGGTGCCGCTCGCTATACAAAGATCTGCATTCTTGAGGCTCTGTTTCTTTTTCGAGGGTTTCGATATCACTTTGATCCGCTTGCTCTGAAACACCCCAATATCGTGCCCGGAACCGTAAAACATTTTCACTGACAACATAAAGTGTTTTCTCTTGTCCGAGTCGGAAATGTAAAGAGTCTTTGCTGCACAGTACTGCTTGCCATTGTTCAGATCCAGTTGCTGCATGTCCTGATCGGAGTTTCCAATGCCAATGAATGCACACAGTTGCGAGTTGGTTTCCGATTCGCCCTCTCTGAGCATTTGCTCCTGTCGCAGCCTCCAGCCGTCTCCAAACAGGTAAATGCACGGAGGAGGACAGAAGAACCTCTTTTCATTGCCGTAGGATTTCTGAGCCACTTTGGCGTGAAGGATCACGATCACCATATCAGACCTTTCGCGAAGATACTTCTCCATGGCCTCCCGAGTGAGTCGCCGGTCTTCTCCTCGGTAGCCCCCCGGGACTACGGCCCCAGCAAACCGGGAGTACATGGCAGCGTGTTGGGGTGGAGGAGTTGGAGGCGATTGGGCATGGGCTATGCCAGGCAAACCGTACTGGTGAGGCATTTTCCGATGTGAAGTTGGGGCGCTTCACTGCACTTCACTCAACTGGGGCCCCGCATTTGCAGCATGCTTCTTCACAGGGGCACTTTCACTCAAGCCGACCTGCCAAAACACTAAACACAGATTCACAAACTGAAAGCCGACTCTTCCTCACGGCTACTGCGGGACGTGAGAACTAAAAGCTGTTTATTTCCCCTTCTTTTTATGCCATCATGTCTGGCACATTTCGTGTCCTCCGTTTTGAAAAACACCTGTTTGGCACTTCCATTTTCCGACACTGCCGCCAACCTTCGAAACCTATTGTTTACTGTTCGCTATTTTGCATTTTGCGCACTAAATAGTTAAATTATGGGAGTACTCCTTCGGCCCTGAATATGAGGAGAAGCTCAGAATTTTTTCAAATAATTTAATAATTGAGAAATCAGCTTCTAACTAGGCTGGATAATTTTTGTCATGTTGGCCATACACCCAGAGTGTGGCTGATCGATGATACGAGGGGCGCACCTTACGTATATTTTACGCTCTATATTTTACATCTCAAAAAACAGTAGACTTTTTCGATTTAACAAGCACCCAAATAATAATCTAAGTTTTTTGTTTCTAGTAACTCTCAAATTTTCAACAATTTTCTACGTTGCCGCTTATTCCGTTTACCTAGTTTATCTCGAGCTTTTTGGCAACTTTCTGGTGACTCAACAATTGTCGTTTCTTTATTTCATAATTTTTGACTGCACGTTTTCCACCACAAACATAACACACTTTAACGCTCACAGTTACAGGGGCGGATCCAGCTTTAAAGTCAGGGGAGGGGGTTATGTAGAAAAAATACAGTCTTCTGTCATCTATGAAATTCGAAAAATGATCGTCGTTTTGTGCAAGGGTGGCGTAAGATTATTGCAAAATGTCATGTTTTCCGTCCCGTTTTGCATGTTTCTCGGAAGCAAACTGAGCAAGAACGCTCGTTTTTAAATCATTCCAGAGATAACTAAATGTCCTTTATTCGAAGTTATTTTTCATGGGGGTCATGACCCCCATGATCCCCCCCCTGGATCCGCCCTTGCCCAGTCAACGACACAAAACTGCACAATTGAGGCAAATTAATAAAGAAACTGAAGAAAGTGATTTACTTCCCTAAATAATTGTTTACATTCTGAAGATGTGACCAAACCTATGCACCTTCAAATCATTTAAATGCCATTTTGTCGACTGACTGTTCTCGCAAAAAGTGTATTGGTATTTTACAGAAATATGTATATAAAATTTCTACACTTAAATCAAGCAAATAAAAACAGATTTTAAAACTTCTATCTACTTATTATTATTATCTGCAGCTTTTAAATCGCAGCACTGAATATTTTCAATAAATTTTCAGTTTATTTGGCTAATAATAACCCTGGCTGAGATTGACCTCGTGCAGTTAATTAATTTTTCTTGAATTCCCATACTACATGTGTAAATTAATTCGCCTTGGAAGCGATTACCAGCAAAACTAACTGTTCAGCCCCGGTATAAATTGTTTCCCACGCTTCACTTTTCAACTTTTCAATGACCGACGCCGACCAACAGATTATCAGGGGTTCATGTTAATTCAGCTACCACACCGTTGCCAAAATGGGTGGCTTTTATCACTTTGCCAGATTTTTTCATTTAAGAGCTGTTGTGTGTTCGAGGAGTTAAAAGAATTATTTCCATAGCGGTGTTGAGATATGTAGATTTGACAAAATTAAATTAGATAAGTAAAAGCCTATTATTGTCTGTCAACCTTACATGAAAATATACGGATTTCCATCAGTTTTCCATCAAAATGTGTTAATTTGGATTTGTGTTTAATGATCAGTAGAAAAAAATCAAGTTACATGGTACCAAAGGACAATAAACGTGACACCGTGGCAAACGGAGATGAGGTTATGATTGGGTCTGGGTCGTGGGAAAATCTGGTGTGGGAAAAAGTGGGTGGAAGAAGCCGAATAATTATTATTCGTTATGACGACTTGTCGACTATAAATTATTTTCTTCCAATTTTTTCTCAATAAAATCCCGGATATTTCTACGACGTTTTACGAAAAATAACAGTAAAAGTGCTTGCAAATTTCTTATGCTGAAAACGATGAGGATAACACGGTGCCTGAATAATTCATAAATACTAGAAGAGTCTAACTGTCCTGATTCTATTTTAAATCAATTAATTGTCGGGTACAGTTGGAACGCTGATCTTTACGCCCATCAAGGGCCACCAAACAACAGCTTAAATTTGTGTTTTTGTTGTACAGTCGCTATTTGAGCTACTGTAAGCAAAGCAAAGATATAGAATTTAAATAATAATAATAATTGTTGGAGATTTAATCCTGATAACTCCTGTGTTGGCTCATAAGTGGAATTCTAGATTTTTTCAAAATATTTAAATATTTTTTATTGAAACACATACTTTTCTTGAACATTCATCACTTTTGACCAATTTAAAAATATTCTAAGAGGATCTAACTGAGACACACTTATAAAACATTAAACCTACATAAAAAAAATTGCGAGCTGGTTGAAAAAATAAAAATATATTTTTGTGTTTCTAAACTCAGAAAAAAATCCGAAATAAAGTACAGATCCAACGTCCCAGCTGTAGGAAGATCTGGATCAATAATAGGTAATTGAAGGCCGCTCTAAATTATGCACAAGTTCATGTGCACAAGTGAGACACTACATGATCGGTCACACAGCTGCGTCTAAACTACTGGGCTTTCAAACTACTTTGACATCAAACAAGAAAATGACAACTAACCTAAAAACATTATAAACAAACAAACATTTTTTAGCCAATTTTTTTTAAAGAAATTACTCTTAAATGGGAGTTCACGGGTTATGGCGACTGATAGAACCATCGGGAAAACCTGTGCCTTTAGAGACGCTGGAAAACAAAGTGCTGGCAGTCGGTATCCTTTTCAAACTGCATGTTTTTTCATACTCCTCAACACTACGAATATTCGTACCTTAGTTACTACGCAGATATTTCTATATGGCTCCACCAGGCAGTTAAAGGGTTTCAAGACGCCCGTGGCGGCTCCGTCCCGAATGCTCATTTGCTTGGAATCTACCATAGAGTCTGCAAGCTTTTGTATTTCAAAATAAAGCCCGTGTTTGTTTTCGATGGCGGAGTCCCTGTTTTAAAGAAACAAACTATTGTAAGACAACACGAGCTTTCTAGTGAGATTCTTTATCGTCTCAATGTTCCAGGCGAAGCGAAACCAGTCGAAGTTAAGAGACCTTTCTAAAGCTGATGAAATCCACAAACAACTGTTAGATACTTTATTAAAACACACTGCGGTCAGTAAAGTGATAACAGAGAAAATCGAGGCATCGATGGGCCTTCCCAAAACTCGTCCAAAGCAAGATGATCTTTACGTGTTGCCACCCAGTAGCGAACTGGACAGCACGCTGTCCAGTTCAGAAGAAGAATCCTACACAGACGACACAACCAGCGAATCCAGTCCAACGAAACAATGGGATGTCCATACCATCGACATGAACAGTGTCCATTTCAAGTCACTACCTGTCGATGTTCGCCATGAAATTTTAACAGACTTGAAAGAGACCCGAAAACAGTCCTCCTGGGGCAAGCTCCCATTGCTCAAGAAAGCTTCCAAACATTCATGTGGGTTTTTGCAGGTAGATTGCATGAGCTGCCGAAAGTAAGCGACGATTTCTCAGTCTTCCAAATGCAAAGATTGCTGAAGAGACAAGCGGTCCAAACAGCTCTAGAGGATGCCGAAAAGGAGATGGGGGGCAAGTCTTTGAGCCTGGCAGAGCTGGAGTCAATTCTCAAAGACCAAGGAGTGCTAACCAATCAACATCTAGGCAATCGAATAGCTTCGGATGAATCCACTAAGTAAACCAGGTTCACTAAATATACCAAGTTCATTTAATTATAGATTGAAGATCCTTGCAGGTATCTCTTGGTTAAAGATGTGAAGAAAGCCATTGAAGAGGCGCGCCAAAAGGAAGATGAACGCAAGCAACTCAGCAACCCAATCCATAAAGTCTCAGAGGACAAACCTTGTAAAGAAAGCGAGAGGTTTGAGGCGAAACATTTAACTCCAGCCGCAAGCGGCAGGGAAAAAAGCCTTCCAAAAGCCGACGAAGAATATGAGGAAGACTTGAAAAGAGCCATAGCTCTTTCTTTGGAATGCACCGCAACTCCAGAGCCCCCTAAAGAGGCACCTCCAGCCCAATTTTCTTTCCTCGACAATTTTCCAGAGGCAGATTTCTCCTGCAGCTCAAGCGATGAAGATTCCTGCCCGGAAAAAGAAAGTCGCAAACTGTCTTCAGCCCAAAGCTACATGCAGGAATACAGCGGACTCACGCCTAATGAAATCTCGAAAATACTGGCCAACAATGCGAAATCCGCCGCAGTTAAGCCGAAAAAACCCGGAATAAAATGCAGCCAAAACTTTCAACCGAAACTAGCCACTGTTACAGAAAACCCGCCCGCGGTGGCAAATGCGCAAAAGGCGGATAAATGTGAAGACTCAGTGGAAATCATGTCAACAAGCGATTCTGAGGAATCAGATCACGAACCTAAAGCGCTGGACGTTTTTGTGGATCCTACCAAAGAGTTTGAAGAAGATGAGGATTTATTTGCCGATATTTTTGCAGCCCCACCCACAAAACCCGACTTGCCTGATTTGAACAATGCACCACTAAAAAACGCCCCAGATATAGCAGAGAAAGTTACAAAGGAACTTGTGGTAAAAACTGTAGATGCGCCCAAAATTATTCAGAGTGTGGAAAATAGCGCCCCCGAAGCAAGCACTTCAAACCCTGCAAAGGAAATTGATGGAAGAAGCCAGGAGGCTCCAAGCCAAGCTGTTGAAAGTCCTACCATTGAACCTCCGGTTTCGGTAAAGGAAAAACCTCCTTCATTGACCGAGCAGGAACTAAAGACGCTAAAAGATCAGCTGCAAGTGGACAAGGTGAACCTGAGCAACGAAAAAGCGACTCGAGAACGAATGGCAGGCAACATCACTGACCAAATGTACCAAGAAGCCCAGGTAAAAATTCCCAATTGAACCGGCAACATTTGCATTAATTCCCGTTTTTTTTCAGGAACTTTTAGAGCTATTTGGAGTTCCCTACGTGGTGGCCCCAATGGAGGCTGAAGCCCAATGCGCATTTTTGGACGCGGTTGATCTAATAGATGGCACAATCACGGACGACAGCGACATTTGGCTGTTCGGAGGTAAAACCGTGTACAAAAACTTCTTCAATCAGAACAAGTACGTGATGGAATTTAAAACCGAAAATATCCAGCACCACTTCAAGCTTACTAGAGAGCAGATGATTCTGTTGGCCTTACTAGTGGGGAGTGATTACACTGTGGGTTTACAAGGGGTGGGTCCAGTCACCGCGCTGGAAATACTGGCAGCTTTTCCTCCAAGCAAAGGAAAAACCAGCCACATTAGCATGGGCCATCAAGACCTTCTATCAGGACTGAAAGAATTCAAGTCATGGTTCACCAAAGGAAAGTCTGCAGGACCTGGACGTTCCGCATTGAAAAGCAAGCTGAAAAACGTGGGATTTTCGGACAATTTCCCCAGCGTCCAAGTGGTGCAAGCTTACTTGGACCCGACGGTGGAAAACAGCGAAGAAGCATTTTCCTGGGGCAGGCCCAATGCTTTGGCCCTTTTGGAGTACGCTCGCGATAAATTCGGGTGGACCAAAACCAAAGCTGAAGACATTTTAAATCCGGTCTTAAAACGCTTGGAGGAGAGTAAACATCAGAAATCCATCAGGGACTATTTTAAAACGAATTTCAAGATCAATTCGGGTAAAACACGTTTTTCCTAACAGCAGAATTTGGATTAATTCAGTTCCTTGCAGGCGACACAGAAGGCAAATTGAGCAAAAGAGTGAAGACAGCGATTAACAACATGGGGAAGGATCCAGAAGAAGTCATCAAGCAAGAACTAGAGGAAGCCATGAGAAAAACCACTTCCACAAGGAAAAGGGAGCCGAGAAAAACGAAAGGCAGGAGGGCCCCAGAATTTTCTAAAAAAGCCCCAAGTGGGCAAGAAGGTGAGTCAAAGGAGCGTAACCCCGATAAAGTGAATTTGAAAAAGTTGAAACCTGCCACCCCATCGGAGCCAGAGGAAACAACCCAACAAAACCAGAGGAAATCTAATTCGAAAAAGCCAAATGCACTGCATTTACCCACTACCAGTAGTAGTGAACCGAAAGAAGGCCCGGATGGTGATGAATCTGTCACTGAGAAGATAAATCGGGTCAGAACAAGGCGAAAACTGATGGAATTAAAAGCGGCAGCTGATCTAAAAAAGCCCAAACTAGCCAAAGAAAAGCCCAAAGACCTGAAGGAAGATGAAGAAATAAACCTACTCAACCAAGTCATACAAGCGTCCAAAAAGAAGGTTGACGAAATTAACAAGGAGTTGCAAGCGAAACTTGAAAAAATTAACCAACAACCAAGCGAAGTACGAATTTTCAGACATCAAGGAGCAAAAAACATTACAATATACATTTTAGGTTGTTCCAGGCCCTTCAAAGGAACCATCCAATGCGCATCGTCCTGTAAACCGCCCTACACGAATACCCCGAAAGGAATCCATACCGCAGAAGGAAAAGGACAAATCCACCCTGCTGAGGAACAAGTTAAAGGCAATCGAGGTTTTCAGGAAAGGAAAACGGGGGCCTGGGTTTGTCCCAAAGCGAAATCAGGGAAAAAGGTTGCCCAAAACTGAAGCCGAACTGTCTGAAAGTAGCGATGACTGATTTATTTTGAGATAGGGATGAATGGAATGTCATTTTATGCTCAGGCGATTTATTACATTTACACTAGATTTATCTATTTTGCTGTTTAGTTTCGACTGTTTATTTAAGTACTTTATTATAAAATATAATGCTGTCATTGAACGAATTTTTACTCCAATTTTAGATCAAAAACGCGATAAGGCAAAACGATATAAACTTGAGGCTATCTAAGAAAATCAGCGATTAACGAGTTTCTAACCGTTGTGGTGTTTCGTCGCAAAAACACTGTTCCCGATTTAAAATAATAGGAAGAATCTGTTCAAAATTTATTGTTGGTAAGAAATCAATTATATATTCTTCTATTGGCCTTCAAACAGTTCCCAGTAGAATATTTTGTTAACTCTGTGACCTCATCTTACAACTACATATGGACTTAAGTGTAAAACAACCCTTAAATACGTAATTATGCTACTGGAAATAATTTACAAAAATCGAACGTTGGGGCTCAAACAAATAATAAAACTACACTTACAGAAATTATGTATTCAAATCATTGGGTATAGAAGGGCAGCCAAGACCTTATCTTTACTGATGAGAATAGCGAGCCAATTCTAACATCGATATTTTCACTGTACCAACAAATCACCGGTCATAATTTCCACGACCATTTTCTTTCGCAAATACGGCATGTCGTCTTGCGAAAATACGATTTTGGCATTGCGCGTAATAAATTCCGCAAAAGTGCATGCGAACATGCCGCAGTCGCTTCCATTCATTTGTTGTGGGATATCGTCCATGTTCTCCAACGTGAAGTCTTTGGTGTTATACACCGAACTCTTCTTGTCCATGTGTTCAGCTTCTAGATACTTCCTTAAGGCTTCTAGGCATTTAGTGTTCGGACTGCCCATGCTGTCGTAGTACCTAAAAATCAATTAAAAGTAATGCTTTATTCTGCAAACAACTAATGCCACTAATTACCTGATGGATTTATCCCTGAAGTCAATTATAGCCATGCACCAGTGCATACCCAAGTGTATCGGAACGCAAATAAGATCGTAGCAAAACAAGTCAACTTTCTTGGTCCAACGTCTCAAAGATTGAGGTCCATCCTTGGTCAGCTTCGTGTAGAAGAATGTATTGAAAGCGTAGGACTTGGGCCATTTCGGGTTCTTTCCCCTTTCAATGATGAGATTCATGTAAAAATTGATCACCTCATCATTGAGCCAGTTCAGCCCTGAAAGAGTCATCAGGTCCCTTCTAGTTATGTTCAAATTGAACTTCTGAGCCAGGACTTCGTTCGGAGGCCCTCTAAACGCCCTATCCACCATGCGCAATTGCTCATCTGTTAATTCCGGAAGTTCACTATCGGCGTCTAATATTATTTCAGGCAGAATCAGATCTTTGAGTTGAAGACAGTCGCTGACTTTGCGCCTCAGCAGTTCAATGTTAATGTCCCTATTTAACTCTTCTGATTGCTTGTTACATTGTCTGATGTTGTCGATTTCGCGTTGTCGATCTTCAACATACTGTCTATGGTTTGCTACTCTGAAATCACAAAAAACGAATGATGGAAATTCGAGCTACAGGCTTTATATTCCATAAACTGGATAACTAACCCTATTCCGATTAATTGGCAAAAGTATTTAGTGAAAAAACACAACACATTTCCCATAATTGCCGATTTTTCATGCTTTTTTAGTTTATGTCGAATGACTGTCAAATTTCAGTGAAGTTTAAGAACGAACTGGTTTAAGGTGAGACTTGCCTATTTATCACAAAGTAACTGATACTAATACTATAAGTGATACTTAAATATCCTTACATTTTGGTTAGCCAGTCTCCTTTGCTTGCTTCGGAAGAATCTACAATTTTCTTTAAACTGTTTATAGGATCAACCTGGATATCCGGCTTGGGAGATGGAGGATTTACGATAATGACACTGTCCTCAGAATCCGAGTCTTTTACGACAACTGGATCATTTTCTAAACCGTCCAACACTTTCATAATCCTATTTTTAACAGTGTCTTTAGGCTTAACTTCAGTTTTATTCAAACCTGTAGGTTTAGCTGAGTTAAACAAGTTGTAACTTTCAAAAATTCTACCCACTGGCGTGTGGAAACTCGATGATTCACAACCACTGGACTGCTCAAGCAGTTTTTTATACCGAATTTTGTCTTCCAACTGATCCGAATAGTCCGAGAGTAAAAGGGAATCACGCGATCTATTCTTTGGGGATCTGTATACAGGCTTGTCTTTCGGCTTTGCACCCCTTTGAGTGCTGCCAGATCCTGCAGAAAACTAACAATCAAGTTTCACTTAAAATAGACATCACAACTTACCTATGGTGAAAAGACTCTTTTCTTTGACGGGTTGTGCCTTGATGTAGTCGAAACCCAGCAATTTCGCTTCTAATTGTCTTCTTGCAGGAGTTTTGCTGCTTTTTACGAAAATGATATCATCATCTCCATTCTGAGCGCAATTTGTGTTAGAAGTGGTATGCTTTTGAGACTGAACTTTAGAGAAATATGGTGTAGACGCGTGGTTTCCTCTGCTGTGGAAATCGAATCGTCTCGGCACCTCGGTAATATCATCTTCATCATCAACAAACACAACCTCTTCGGCTCTCAGAGCGCTCATTGGCTTTCTGTTAGTCATATGAAGAACCGAAGGGCTTTTGGAGTGGTCTACTTTACGTGGCAACAAACACGAGCCTAAATAAATAGAAACATTTGCTGAAATTGCCTTCCGATGACTCCACATGTGCCATAAACAAAGAGTAGGAAATATACCTAATTCCTGGAATTAGGCTGCAAGATAGGTAGATCCCTAATGTTAAGCAAAATGACCCCTAACTTACCATATGCCTCGTTGATAGGTGTAATCCTACTGGAAACATTGTCAAAACAAGGCGACATTTTCATAATTTTAGCCCTGCTTGGAGTATCGAAAATCGAAGACCTAACAACATAAATCGTAAACCCTAGTCTAGTTTAAGTACCTGAAAACTTACCGGCGTTTCCGAACCCCTTCAGGCTGTGGAAACGTGAAGAAGTTTCGAATATACTCTAACACACTCCTTAGGGGTCGCTCCATTGGGCACTGTTGGGGCACCCAATCACATAAATATAACAATCTTCTACCGAAGTCTACATATGAAATGGACGCTTGGTGAGAATTTAAGGTTAGTTCTAGAAGCAATTGGCTGGCGAGGCAAAATGCACTGAATTTTCAACGAAAATTGTGGGCGATTGAATAAATGATGCGCTCAGGTGCAGAAATACATAGAAAACACTAATCAACAACAAACCTGGAACCGGAAAGAAAATGTTGCTGCTATTTTTAGTTTGACAGTCGGACGCACGCGGGGGGATATTTTGTGGTCGGACGACAGCGCAGATCCGGACCATAGATAAAAATAGGTCCGGACTTGCCCATCGATGAATACTGAATCTGAATTGTCCCGCCCGCACGTTCAAATTTGAGCACGAACGCATGAACGTCATAAGAATATTCGCTCAGGAACGCGCCGGGTTTTATTCTACGCGAACAGTCTGAGCATATTTCCAAAAATTTTTTTTTTATTCAAAGGATGCGTCAACGTGTGAATATGATCACCTCATTCGCACTTGTAAAACGTATAAAAATTAAATTCTGAGATTGTTTAGGAAAATACTGGCGTTGTAAAAGTTACCTCGAGTGTTCCAACTGTTGGATCACCGTACTTATTTATCCAAAATAATAAATAATTATTCATGACGAATCACGTATGTACCAAAATTAAACTAATTTAATTAATCATTAAGTTTTATTGTACAATTAACTATACGAAATTATAAAAACGATGTTCTTGCAAATTGAATGCACCTTAAAAAACAGAACGTGAATGCCTAAATTCAATAAATCGATCTAGTTCATTAAGGTGCATATTCCCAGTTCGGCTAATAACGAAAGTTTTGTACAAAATGGCAAAATTAAACAAATTCACTAAAATAATAAATTTAGTTCTAAAATTTATACAAAAGCACCAAAAGTTGTATCGACTAAAAACCGACGACATCTTGGGCCAGACCCATATGTTTTTTCTCATTTTATCACATTTTTCCCCATTTACATAATATGTGTATGACCCATGCGATAAAATTGATAAATCGCGAATAACTTAACGAACGAACACATTAATATAAAATATAATAAATATACAGATATTTATAAAAATACAGCAAAATTAAGGAAAGCAAATAAAATCGATAATTCCAAATAATTAAAGTTGAAAATATTACTTAGAAATATTTTGATGACTTAAAACTAATGAATTGATACAATTCACGTTAGAAAAGCAGCTTTCCAGAAAAACTGCCTAAAAACGGCAAGATTCCTGTAAGATTATCAAAAGGAACACCTAGAAAATATGCTATTAACATCTTGCCTAGTGAGCTATAAAAGATTACAAGATATTTAGTATCATTTACAATAATGGACATTTTCTAATATAATTTTCAAATTCACTTTCAAGTGTTAAATATGGCATTAATTCTGCCTGTAGACGGGCAAAATAAACGGAATACCTTATTGATAAACATTCGTTGAACTAATATAGTTATACGAGGTGAATATCCATGTGCCCTTTACGTGTTTACAATATAAATCAAATAAATGCCACTACTATAGACAAATATACAATTAATTGTACTTTAGTAACACGCAAATGTGCTCAGTGGCTTTCTCTAATGTTTGGACCAAGCTCACAGACCTTCAGAACTAAAAGATTTTTTTTCAGACTCCTAAACGATGATATGATTCAAAATAAAAAACCATCCTTAATTGACTTAACCAAAAAAATGGAAATTTACCATAGCCTATATCTACCACTACAGTCGTTTGTCAGAATCTTATGATTTACTATGTCATCAACCTGATGACATAGTAAGTCCTCTCCTGATGATGAAGTTTCCTACTGGTTTGATTTTGGCCCAAAACACTCGCCATTGGCACACTTTGTATATTCCCCAAGCAGAAAAATGCCCTTTGCAACTCTCCAAAAAAACCAGTCAAAATACAACCCAAAAGCCTACACTAAAATCAGTTCTGCATTCACTAAAGAATGAATTACCGTCAGCTGTTGCTGTTGGAGGTCCGTTTTCTGCCCTGTTCTTTTACGCTATCAAAGTCCGTTTTCTTGCCCTTAGTCAGCGCCAGCATAGTGACGAGCTTCTTGGGCGAATCCCCCACTATCCAGCCATGCTGCACCGGCCTATCATCCTCGTCATACTCCTCTCTGATTGGCTTGATTTCGATCAGGCTCTGCGATTCGTCCTCACTGGAGCTCGACCAATGATAAAGCGGGTTAGCTGCCGCCCTCTTTCGCCTATTGGAGGCGGTTGTGGTACCTGTGGAGTCAGTGCTAGAAGGCGGTTTGGGTTTTCTCACTGGGACGGGTTTCTTTTTCACGGGCACTTTCCTGGATAACTTGGCAGCTTCCGACGCTTTGCGCTTTTCCTCCTGGTTGTGAACGGGGATTTTGTGACTTTCCAGCATGGCTTCAAAGGCCTCCTCATCCGAGCTCCAGTACTCCAATAGAATGTTCTGTTTGCCGCTGGTGCAGGTTCGCTGGCTTTTGCGGCTCGCCACTCCTATACACTCTTTCAGCTCCAACTCCAGGTTGATCCCCGAGTCCTCCTGGTTGTTCTTTCGGTTCGAGCGCTTCTTAGTGGTTCGGCTGATGTTGAACTCGTCGTCCGATGAGCCGGAATTGCAGCGGCCCCGTTTGCGACTCTTCACCTTGCCGTTTCTCTTCTTAGGTTCGCTTGGTTTGGGTTTTTGCGATTTCGGGGTCTTTTCCGGTTTGGTTTCGTTGGTTTCCTTGCCCACCAGTCGGTCGAAGAGGATGTTCATTTCCTCTTCGGACATTTTTGGCTTTTTCGGAAGTTCCTCCAAGGGGGGAGGAGGCGGGAGTGGCAAGTAGGGGCTTTGAACCCGCTGGCAACTGCGAACGTAGTTCTCCACCAGTTCCAGGTTGTCCATCTCGGGAATTTCAGGTATGTTTCGCAGATCCTCGTCGATATCCTCCATTTTGGATTTGGCGGCATTTTTGAAGATCTTCCCCATTATTTGGTACTTTTTCTTGGTGATATTCTCCGGGGCGACTTCTGGCTGTTTGGTCGACACCGATGAGCTGCTGGAGATGGACTTGACATCCTCCTGTATGAAGTCTGGATACCCCGAGCTGTCGTTATCGCTGCCCAAGTGCGACTCTTCATTGGTGTTCCGTTCGGAAGGCGTTTTGGGAAAGTCATACGCACTTTCCGACACATTTGCACTATCGAGAGTTTCATCAATGAGGCGCAACTTCTCCTGCTCCTTTGGCACGCTTGAACACAAGGCTTTATTCACTTTGAACAGCAACTTGCTGCCAACTTGAGACTTTTTCACGGGTTTCGACTTTCTGGTCGATCTGGGCTTGGAGGGTGACTGTTGTTCCACTTTGTCTTCAGCTGGGGCGACTGAATTAAATTCGCTTCTTTTGCTGGTATTTAAAAGGTCCAAATTTAGGTCATCTGTGGGGATCGAAACTTTCAACCCTTCGTACACTTTTCGAGCGCCTTTTGTTGCGATCTTTCGACTGGTGGACGAACTGTCGCTGTCCTCGCGTCTTTCTTCCATTGAGAGCTGATTTTGAGCGAATGTTTCGGCAAAACTGTCATTGCTTCTGGAAAATTGCCAATTCTTGTTAGAAGCTCATGAAATTCAGGATTTAATAAAATTTCACTAGCTTTTATAAAATACGTGCTTCGGCTAAAAATGCCTTCTACGAATTTAGGAGGAATTTTACTAGCATACATCAAGGGCGTTTGACCTGTGGAAGCATTGAGGAAAATTAGCCTTCTTTCGCGAAAATAACAAATATTTTAAGTGCATATGCACAGAAAAAAATTGAATTTTGCTCAAATTTACAAATTGCGTGAGCCGCAACTGCAAGAACGACGCCAATTTTTCTAAACTCCCTGTAGAAGCATGCTGTTGAATTATTTAGATGAATCAAAATTCTATAAAACAACAAAC
Source organism: Dendroctonus ponderosae (assembly GCF_020466585.1). Taxonomy (NCBI): domain Eukaryota; kingdom Metazoa; phylum Arthropoda; class Insecta; order Coleoptera; family Curculionidae; genus Dendroctonus; species Dendroctonus ponderosae. The sequence goes on from NW_026018508.1 coordinate 16,871,709, forward strand.
TAGGAAAAGGCACAAAAACGCTGTAAGTAAATGTATTACACTATGCGCTTGTCCCCAATTTATTCGCCAGTAAATTGGCCAATAATTGAGCCAGTAAATTTGCGACAAAAACTTCTTTTTAACGAATTTTTACTGATAAAAATTGCCTACCTATCAAATTCCTTGGTGAAGCCCTCAAACTGATTCCTCAGCCCTTTGGTCAGCATCTCCCCAAACGACATCCCCGACGCCTCCTTACTCTTCACCTCACCAAACGAGAAGCTCCTATTCTTGTCCAGAGGCTTCTCCGACTTCAGATGCCAGTTGGAGGAGATTGTGTTCGAGTTGGACGCCTCGTCATCGTAAGTGTCTCCTAAAGGGGTCGGCGTCCTCGAATTAGCCGAGTATTCATGTGCTTCTTCGGCCGGTTGAAGCAGCTTCTTCTCCTCCAAAATCACCGGTTCATCAATCGGCTTCTCCATCCGTTTGGCGAAGTTGGAGTTGGATACTTCCGAGCCACTTTTCAGCAGGCTGCAGCATTCCAGGAAAAGTTCTTCGTCCCGGTTGAGGGTTTTGCGTTGCTCGAACACCTTGCCATTGGTTGAGTCTTCAGATATTTCCTCGTATTGGGTGGGTTTCACGAAGTCGGTGGAGTCGGAGTTAATAGGCGCGTTTTGCTGGTGCGCTTGCTCCAGATGAGAGCCGTTGGAACAGGAGGAGAGGTCTTCGACAAAGTTGCTGGTTTTGTTGGTGGAGATGTGCTCCAAGTTGTTCCCGATAATGTTCTCCAGGAGGTTTATTTGGTTTTCCAAAATAATCGTCTGAGACAATGTGGGCGGCACATATTGACTGGGCGAGAAGAGAGTGTCCGACTCGAAGCTCTTCCTTTCCCCCACACTTTTGTATTTTCGAATGTCCATGGACTCCTTATTGAACTGCTTGTCCGCGCTGTAAGTCTCCATGGCGGGTTTATTCAGCACATCACTGATGATATCCACTAGTTTCAGCGAATGGGAGTTGTGCAAAGAGGGCGATTCGCCCTGAAAGCCGATCTGAGTCCGTTCCGAAGGTTGGAGGATATCGGAGATATTAATTTCCTCTCTTGGTTCTGCTTGCTTAACACTCTTGGCCTTTTCTTCAGCTTCCTTCGCTTCAATTTCCGATAGCTTCGATATGTGCGTCAACGTGGTCTTGTGCTTGATCAGATTCTCCACTCTGATAAACGACTTTTTGCATATGTCGCAATAGTTGGGCTTCTCCAGCACGGTTTGGCAGGGGCCGTTGTCCACTTGGGCAGCTTCCGGCGTTAAATTGACCTTCTTCTTACTTTTGCCTAGCAGATCCTTGATGTTCTCGGGAGTATCTTCAGTAAATTCGTATATTTTATCAGCATTTTGGCTGCTTGCCGTAGCGGCGGTGTGCACTGAATAGTCATCCTCATCGTCTTCATCGCTGATTCCTTGAAAGGCGCCATTTGAACTGTTCTCGTTCACGTCCTCTAGGAAAGAGTTGATTGGTTTTGGTGCGATGGCAGATTCATTCTCAACCGCCGACTTCTTCAGCAGATCGAACAGTTCTTCGCTGCTCAGCTTGGGTTTGTCCTGGGGGGCTGTATCATTTTTCACTGGATTTTTCTCCCTTCGAGCCGATCGGTTCCTTCGACTCTCCAGAGCATCGATAATCGGATCGATCAAGTCGTTTTCGTTGTAAGACGCCACCTTGCGACTCTCTCTTCGGCTTCTTCGCAACTCCAGCCCTTCGTTCGCCTGGTCTTCCGGCTGTTCTGTGGGTTCTTTCAGTTCTGGTGCTTGATCGGCTTCGACAGCGCCATTTGCACTGGGACGCTCCTTGGACATGCTGGTTAGGGAATTGTTGATAACTTCCAGCTCGTTGAGTAGATTTGACTCGTATTGCCCCATGGGCGTGTTCAGGATGTCGTTAACCTGCTCATCCAACAGCAACATGTTGGTTTTTTGGTCTTTAGTGGAATTCTGTTCTTCACATTCTCGGGATTTGGTGGGTTTCGCTTTGGTCTTGCCAGGTCGGGCGCCTTCGGGTTCAGCTCTTCGAGGGCGAGACTTCGAGGATTTGCGATTCTTCAGGTCTTCTTCGATAAAGTCGTAAACATCGTCGCATTCCAGCGATTTATCGATTTCGTCCAGGACCGGGGCAATGTCCATTTCGGAGCTGCTGATCATTTCCGACAACGGCAAAATATCGTTGGTGCTGTGACTAGATTTTGTGAATGTGTTCAGCACGTTTTTCAACGCCGTGATGCTGAGACTCTTCCCAAGCAACGACTTCTTTTTTGGCTTGTTGTTGCTGTTGAACAACTGCAACTTGGAATGTTTTGATTTTTTGCTCTTTTTCTTCGATTTGGCTTTGTCGGTTCTACCGGCTTGATCAGAAGAACCTGACTCGGGCTCATAAGCCGAATCCGGCACTGCGTGGCTACTGAATAACAGGTCTTTGATGTTAAGCTGAGCCAGCTGGATTTGACGCTCGCTTTCTGGAACATCTGGACGCTGCGCGTCTAGCTGCTGCTCAGTTGGAGGCAAAGATTTTTGTTCCAGAACCACATCCTCCATTGGCTCTTCTACTCCCCTCGGGAGGTTGTAGTCGGGCTCTTCATTTATATCTGAAGATTTGTCTGCAGTGTCTTCATTCAAGGTTCGGAGGCTCGGAAAATCTTCAACTCGCTGTAAAACTGGAAGCGATTTATCCTGGTCGCAAGAAGCAGCTTCAATGCCCAGCTCAGAATCTTCAGCTATTTTTGAGATCGCTTTGCTTTTCCTGGGCGGTCGCCTATCTGAGGCCAGAATGTTAGCCACGTCAATGTCCATGTTGTTCTTCTTGACTTTCTTCAACTGCCTTTCGCCTCTTTTCACCTTCGGGTATTTCTCTCGGGGACTTTTCTCAAGCACCGTCAAAGCTTCCTCAACATCCTTTCCTGCGCTTCTCTTAATGAGGTGATTTTGGTTTATTTCGAAACCATCGGCCTCATCGCCACTGTCTTCAAACTCAAACACGTCTTTTGCTACCAGAGCAGCCTCCAGTTCCATGTGGTCCTCAACGTTCTGGGAGTTTTCCAGCAAGGGTGGATTTTCAGTTACAACCGCGCAACCTTGCAATTCATTAGGGTCTTCTTGCAAGCTAACGGCTTCATTTACTTTAGGGGAGCAGCTGTGCAAAGCTTCAGCAGCTGCAGTTGCTCCAGTATAATCGTCGATTGTCTGAAGCGGTTGTTCTTGCGCTGCGACTCCTTCAGATGTAACAGCAGAATCTTCCGCATTTTTAGCGACGGGCAGCAACGACAAACCACCACTTACAGTGGCTGATTTGCTGCGACACTTTCGCTTTGCTGGTTTCACCGGGTATTCCACATGATTCAACAAGGCTTCTTCGTTATAGTTGACGTTTTTCCTGCATCTTCTATTGAATTTGATTAAAAGTGGGCTGTTCTCCACTCTATCTGAAGGTGCGGAGTTTATTTCATATTCCACCGAAGAAGAATCGCAAGGCTCGTCGATGGTTGTTTTTGAGCCAAAATCACTTTTTTCAAACGATTTTGCGTCGGTGCTTTGACTACCAAATTCGTCGACTGAAATAAGGACTTTTGCCAAAGGAGTGTCAAGATTAGAGACTGGTGCTTCTGAAGATAGAGCGTCTGAGCTTTCAGTTACATTGAGCAGCGCGTCGTTAATTTCCGGTTTATTAGAAGAGGATAATTCGGAGCCTGTGATGATTAGATTTGGGTCCTGGATGTTGTCATTCTCAAATCCACTAGACGGGAAGGCGAGGTTGTGATCAATCTGGTCAAAATGATGAATATCGACAACTAATTTTGGAATCTCCAGGAAATCAACAGCTTTAAACGTGATTGGAGCGGTTTCTGAGTTAATCTCACTCGCTGCTTCAGTTTCTTCATGGTTCTTCCAGCCAGGATCACCGGCTTTACAAGCTGGCTCTAACAGAGGCGCTTGGCTCTTCTTAACACTGTCAGTTATCACAGAGTCTGGCAAATCAACCTCCAAACTTTCAGCGCTTTTTCTACATTTCCTGCTCTTCTTCGTCGGCGACTTTTTGAGATCCGCCAATTGCAATGTTTCCATCGCCCGCTTTTCCAAACTGTCCTCGTTGTAGTTGATCACTTTACGAGGTCGGCGGCTTTTGGTGGAAGCTTCATCGCAGAAAGGCACTTCTGGCAGTTCCACCGGCAAAACCTGGCCCTTTTCAGGCTCCTGCAGGTTTTCCTTCGGCTTGTCCACCGCGAATTTCATATTAATCTCGTCCAAATTGGCTTCAGAAGCCCCGGAAAACTCTGCATCATCCCATTTTTCACCTTCAATAGATTTCTCGCTTACAACAACCAGCGTGGGCTTTTCCAGTGGTTTACTTCGACGTCCAGACTTGTCTTTGGTGTTGATGATTTCGGTCAATACATTCGATTCAGTCAGGGGCTGGAATTTGGTTTGTTCATTGTCTGCAAGCTCGGCAAACTTTTCAGAGGCTGCTTGCTGCTGGAAGGCCTGAATGTTTGACCAGAGATCAGCGTCCTCTGAAATGAGGGCTTTCTTCGATTCGATCAATCTGTCCACGAAATCTGAGTCTTCCATCAGTTTTTCTATTCTGTTCAAATCGGCGATTTTCGCCATTTCAAAGGCGGTTCCATTGGTACCAGGCTTTTCTTCCAGGTTTTTGGCGGGTTGAGTGTTGGCAAGAACCGGCTCTTTGGGTTCAGCCAAAGTAATTTCTTCATGTTCTTTGAGCGTTTCACATAAAGAAACATCGGCTCTGGATGTAAGTAGAGCCAAGTCTGACAAAGTCTCCTTCAACTGGGAAATGCTCCCATTGTTTTCGACTGGTTGAAGGTTGATAGTCGATATGATTGGCTGAAGCGCGTTATCAGGAGGATCGGGCTTGGTTTCGTCCAATATTAAACCAGCAAGTGGCTCTTCATTGGAACTGATCAGTTTGAGGCAGTTGAACTTGTTAGACTGTCTCGATTCGGTCCTAGCACGAGCAGCAACTTTCCTTGCTTTAGATCTTCGGGATTTCTTGCCGTGGTTGAACTGGGCCAGTTCATTGCGCACAGGAACATTAGCTTCCTGGTTGGATTGCGTTTCTTCAGCTTTGCTTGTTACATCCTTTGGTTCTTCGGAAGCAATAGCAAACATTTCCTTCTGTAGAAACTCTTCTGTAGAAACTGAGCAGGGGATTTTCGTTCCTGCAGCTACAAGACCGAGAGGGGGTTCAAAAGTGACCCCATCAGCAATGTCCTTGTTCCGCTCGATGATGTTGCTGCTTATCGGAATGTCTTCGATCTCCATGTCCATTTCCTCCACTGAATCGTTCAGTGGAGCTTCGCTGCTCGAATCCTCCCCTTTGGAGTTATTGGGTTTCGAGAAAAAGTCCGAGTCTGAAAGATCGTCGCATACCGAATCGTCTACTATGGATGTTGGAGGAATTCGCTTGGTTTTCTTGTTGATAACCAAAGAGAAATTCTTAAACAGATCGTTTTCCATGGGTTCGATCTTCCTGGAGCTTTTCGATTTTCGTCTGGTTCTTTGGGAGAGTTTCAGTGCGTCTTCGGCATGTGGAGATTTTACTGGAAACTCTTTCACTGTCTCGCTGAACTGAATTTCGTCGGTTGCTGCTGGCTCAACGGCGAGAGATGTAAACGCTGTCGGTTTGCTCAAGGATGATTTTCTGCTGGAGCGTTTCTTGTTGTTGAGCACCTTTTTGCGTCTTTTTCTCTTAAGGTTTTCGTTTGCCACCTTTTCATTGCTGGCGTTGTTTTCCGCTTCCTCGATGTTCTCCTTCAGACTATCCGTAGTCAGGGCATCCACGTCCTTGGCTTCGCTCAGGAAATCTGGCGAACTTAACAGGCAGCTGGATTCATTTGGATCGCTCACTTCCTGATCAACGACTGGTTGACTTTCGTCCAGTTTAGCGATAACTGCCAAAGGAATCTCGTCTTCAGAATCGCTGCTTTGGACAATGGCTTTGTTCTCTAAAATGGTCGGCTCATTGGCAGAGCACATTTCCGGCTGTTCTTTGGAAGATGCGTTGGCAACGCTTGCAATGTGTTCTTCGGATATTTCCTGGATAGCCAGCTGATGGTCCAGGTTGGTTTCCAGGACCGCAGGGGCTAGATGGAATTTTTCCAAAGGTTGAGATTCTACAGGCAAAGAGACTGTTGCGGTTTCTTCATAAGAAGCCGTTGATACGTGTTGAATCACTTCGTCCAGATGCTGCAACGCTTCAGTCTTTTCCGAATCTTCAATAGTTCTGTCGGCTTTAGATTCGGCGTTCATTCTAGCAAGCAAGTACTCATTTTGCTTAATCTTGGCAATCAACGGGTTCTCCATATCGCTGAATGGGGCAATTATCAACTTATCCTTGCCAAAGATGATGTTGGTGATCAATGAATCGTCGTGCTTTTTTCTGCGCGGCTTCTTCGGCCGCCTCTGTTGCTTGTCTTCGAACCAGTCCAAACTGCTGTGTACCACCGAGTCTATTGTATCATCTAGCTGGCTTCTGCTGGCCGGTGCCGCCAACTTGTTGAGCACCACTTGTTGAATAATATCATCCACTGAAGTCCTTGAAGGACCATACAAATTCGGCTGGAAGTATTCGATTGAGGGCTCACCAATGCGAGTTAAATTAGGAGTGCTGCAACATTTCTTGCTGAGATCCAGAGCAGTTTCTTCTACGGTAGGAGAAAGGGTTTTTGGTCTGGAAACCGTGGCTGGAACTGGAAAACTGTCCAGCATGAATCGGCTTTCTGGTCGCGGTTCGGTGCTAGTCACAGACGAAGTGCTGAAGAGACTTTCCAAAGACGAGGACATTTTGTCCTCCTTCTGATGCAACTTGCTGGTGAGCATAGCAATACAGTCGTTCAAGCCCCGACTAGGCTTCCGGATTTTGCATTTCGGGCTGGGCGATATCATGGGATCACATTTGGGTGTTACAGTGGTATCGATCTTCAAGGCAGTGGATTCAGGCTTCAAATCTGACTGTTCCAGCTTTCCTTCAAAGCTCTCATTCCCTTTAGCCTGCATGCTCTTTTCCTCCTGGTTCTCCAATTTGAAGAACGTTTCAGGAATGGCCGGGTTCTCTTTAGCAGCAGTAGGGGCAAAATCTTCCTGGTCTTGACTGTCGTCTTTGAGTTTGGCGGGAGTGACCACCTTGACCTGCTCGACATCCTCCTGCAGGGGCGCTTCTTCTAAAAAAGGCTGATTTTCCGGTTTGGGTTTTTCAGTTTTCAGTTTCTTCACTTTATTCAGAACATTGCGGAAGCTGCGCTGAAGCTTTCGCTTCTTGGAGTTCACCTCGCGGCTTGGCGATGGTTCTTTACTGGTCTCTTCTTTTGATTCCGAGGGGGTTTCATTGGGTTGAAGCCGCCAAGTTTTCTTGGTCGGTTCACTTTCCTCTTGATCTTTAGTGTTTCGCTTTCGGAGACTCAGGGCGCGCACAAATCCCTTCAGACCGCCCTTTTTGTTCTTCTTCAACTGCTCGAAACTATCCAAAGGTTTATCGCTTGAAACATCCTCGTCCAGTTGGGGTGTTTTCTTCCCTGCATTGACCAGCTTCTTTTTGACTGGGAAGAAATTCTTCAGGTTCAAACGACCAGCCAGCAGCTGCTTGGTGGACTTCGTCCTCTTAACATCAGGTGGAGATTTAAAACCTTCTAGGGATTTTTTAGCAGGTTTGCGTTTCTTTGAACTCTCTTCACCTTCATTGTCCATAGGAGGTCCATCTTCTGAAACCTCCTCGTTTGACTGCGCGAGGTTTCGCGATAATCGCTGATTGCGAAGCACCTTCAGCTTCCTCTTGACCATCAACGACGAACTTAGATCGAGGATTCGACTGGACAGGACTTTGTTGAAGCTCCTTAGCGCTCTGTTGGTGCGCTGTTGGTTCCCCTTGGTTTTCCCCGAATCTGCCTGTTGTTTATTGTGAATAGTTTTGGAGCTTTTGGCAGCTGGTTGGTTGGCTGATCGCTTTTCCGCCTTGCGGGACTTGAACACCACATCAGAAAGGGACATGATGCATCGCCTGGAGCGTTTTGCGGGTAGGTTGGCCAACATTCGCTGAATTGTATCAGCTGAAACAACCGGAAAAATTACAAAATTAGTCCAGTGCATTTTCATATGATGACTGTGTCTTAATTTTGCTGTTAGAACATGCAGTCAAGGGGTACAAAGGAGAAGAGCCAGAGTCTACAATGCCAAATGCAAAAACAGAATTACTAGCATAATTATATCCTAAAATGTGAAACAGTTTCGAACGTCGAAAAGCAAGGACACAGAATATGAATTAACTTAGAGCAAAGAAAATTAAACGCAAAGTTATGAGTAATATATAAAATAATACATAACGAATGGAGCAGTTGAAATGTGCAAGCCTAAGCGCAAACTACATATTTTCAGAGAAAGTAGCATTAGATGTTTAATTCAACGAAGCTTAGAAGGGGAAAATGGACCGAAACCAACAGAGCTATAAAAAAGTTAACTTTTGATGCAGTTAAACTTACGCAATTAAAACCCGATATGGTTTCTGTTGCAGTCATTTTTCTGTAGCGAAAGTAAGAAAACTTACCATCACTGGGTCTTTGCCGAGGGCCCTCCACGGGCTTCTTGTAGGTTTTCTTCTCTGAAGGTTCAGTCTTACGTTTATTTTGCATTTTTGGTTCAAAGCCTGAAAACAAAACGTGGATTAGTTGGGGGGGAAACCTTGGAAGCCATGAGGGATAAATGAACCACAGAAATGAATAAATTTTGAATGTGATTGCCAACTGTCCACGACTTTTAGGTTTTTTTTGGTAGAATTGTACTCAGCCTAATAGTGAAACGTACCTCGTCGTTTTCTGCGAGATTTTGTGCCAAACGGTCGATATTTGCACTTTTTCCTGGCCAACATCCACGTCCAGTCGCCACCGCACTCCAACACATGCCGATGGAGTTCCCCCAAATTATTGCACCGTTTCCCGCACTTTGTACACGCCCGGGCGTCGCTCCTCTTCCATTGCTTGCAGGGAATCGTCTCCTCCACCACTCCCATCAACCCCAGTCCTGGAATGCTCAGATGCCTGTAGAGCTCGCCTTGGTTGCCCACAAACTCGTAATGCTGTACCCACACGTTCGGATGGTAGAGGCTCTTGTGCTCCAACATGTACTTCATGTTGGAGAACTTGCCCCCACATGCCGCGCAGATGTACATACGACTTCTCGCCCATTCGCCGGTGAGTTCTACTAGTTCGTTTTTTGCGCGAACAGTGTTGGTGGGCAGTTCGAAGTTTTCGGTTTCCTGCGAGGAGCAGATCAGCGCGATTTTGTCCGATTGGTCGATTTCCTCTTGGGTCGACGAGGTCTGGCGACGCAAGTTCAAATGCTCTGGAATGGGCCTTTGATCCAGCTCTATGCAACTGGAATCGGAGGCGTCTTTGTCATCTTTAACAGCGTCGTATACTCGGTTTAGGAGGTCGTTGACCACCTCGCGAACATCTGTGAATACCTCCTGGCTGACGTCGCTGCCCGATGAAGAGTTTAGCTTGTCAAAGGCAGCCTTTTTGCTGGCTTCCTCCTTGAGATCCTCGAACGGGCCCCTTCTATCTAGGATTTTGTTCAGCTCCTCCCGCTTGGCTTTGCTGATATACTCCTGGCAACTCACATACTCCTGTATCTGCTTGGCGTTTTTCTGCTTGTTGATGACCTTCTCCTGGCGGTCCTTGACCACCATCTGCGTCCACATGTCCAGCTTGCTGAGATCCCGGTTTTCCTTCTGCTGCAAAATGCTGGCCTGATATTTCCTCCTGGTGAAGTATTTGTAGTGAACCTCGTCACTTTTCACCTGCGGGCGCTTCTTTGAGGGTTTCGACCCATACTCGATTTGCAACTCAAAGTCTTCGCCGAATTGCGAATTCAGCGACAAAGAAGGTGCGGGAGTGATGGCATTGAGGGAAATGTCGCAGCCGTAGTTATCGGCGCTTGAACTCTGCACCTCCTGAGTAATGCTCGAGATTTTCTCGAAATTCGAAATTCTGTTTTCAGATTCTTCGTTTTTGAACAGCTTGCCATCGATGTGGTTCAGCAGGTTTTCCTCGATATTGCACTTGATGCGATTGAAGAACGCCTTGTCGAACACGTCGTCAAAGGTCAAAGAGCTGATCTTCAGGTTGTCGATGGAATGGTCGGTGATCTTCTTCACCCGGAAGTAACTGTCGAATTCTGGATAGGGGTTGACGCATAGCGCTTTGGATTTCTCCAGCGACTTGTTGCTTGAACTGGTTTCGTAGTGGCTTTTTCGGTCGCGGCGCTTTTTCTGCGCCTCATGTTCGCTTGCCTGCTGCTGCAGCCTCTTGCTGCGCTTCAGGGCGATTTTCGAAGTTTTGACCGCGATCTTCTTGGTGCGCAGCTCTTTGAGCTTGGTGTCTTTCTTGCGCTTTGAGACGCCGCAATTCTCTTCCACATCTAGAGGCTCTTCCGGCTTGTTTCTCACTTTGCTACGTGTTAGCTTGGTGGAAACTTCATTCTCCCGCGGAATTAGTTCTGGTTCCTTGAGCAAACCGGGCGCTTCAGTGAAATGTTGAGCGATGTTGTGATCGCTCAGACTCGACGAGCTCCTGAACCGCTCCTTACAAAATAAGCACCCGAAGTACTTGGCGGAATGTTCTCGCACCAGATGCTGAAAGAGATCGTTCAAAGTGTGCCCATTCGCGTTCAATTTATCACAATGCGAACACGGCGTGGTGCTCAACGTGTTTTGTCTTCGCGCACTCACTCTACGAGTTGACTTAACCAAATGGACACGTTCGACATGCTTCTGGAGCAGATTGGCGCTAACGAAGGACCGCTCGCAATATAGGCAGAGCAATTTTCGCGTCTGTTTCGCACCATCCTCAACCAGATCCACTGCTGGAAACCCGGCCTGCGTTGACAGTCTTTGCTGCTGTTGAGGACCGTTGATTTCCGTTGTTTTAGTTGGAGTCGGTTCAATTGCGGATTGTTGAGATGGGAGATCGCCATCAGCGGATTTTAGGGCGCCGCTTTTACAAGCTTCGTCATCGGCGTCCGATGACGATTGAGAACCGAGAGCGGCTTCGCCAGCCTGCGTACATCGGGTCTTTCCATTTCGATTTCCATCCGCCGAGTCGAACGAACCACTATTCACCATGCTGATCTCAACACTCAATCCTGTTTTTTCTGGCCTGCAAATCAAAACGACTTTAGTACTGGCAGCACAACATTCAGGCTTGAGAAGCTTGTCAAGATCCTTTGAAGACTGAGAAAGATTGGTACACTTTGCAAGAGTTTAGTGATTTATCTGCGGTCAAGACATATGGACAGTCAGTTGGTACATAAAGGGGGCTTTCGGTTGAGAGTAATCCTACAGTCTAAACAGCTTCGTTAGCAAATGAGCGGTTAACAGAAAAGCTTCTTAAATATTTGAATTAGGATCAGGCGTGTGAAAGAGAATATGCAAAACAATGCTAATGAAGATGGATTTTGAACCCGAAAATTAAATCCAGAAGCAATATATATTCGTGAATACACGAATATATATGTCCATAAGTCCTAAACTGATCGTGATAATCAGGAAAAAAAATTATTTAAAAACATACAGCAATTAAGTATTGACAATAACGTTAACTTTTAAGGGTTCTGTAAACAATTCTAATTGGTTGATGATAAGCCTTATCATTAACTGGCATGGATGACCTTAGCGATAAAACAATACCCTTCAACGAGACGAAGGTTTGATAGGCATGGGATAATGAATCCTAATTTGGGACAGTCTATTAACTCCAAACCGGACGCCTTTCTAAGATGCTTTTTGAACAGATTTAAATTGTATAATAGCAGACAATTGTATAAGTTACTCTCTCACAAAAGTCTGCGTTCATCCAACTAACTGATCAAATGAATACATTCTGTGATAAGCTATTGATTTTATTGAAAATCGGCGGCTTTTGCCTACTATTTTTTAAATAAAATATAGACAAAGCAGTGGTCACAAGTCCATACTGAGGAAGTTTTGAGTCGCAGAAATAAGGCGCAATTCTATCAAAAGCTAAATTGGAAATGCAAAATTTTACATTTGTAAGCAAGAAAAGAATTAAATTGTAGATGTGAGAAATTGAACATACAAACTAGAAAATGAACAAATCAAATGGCAAATAAAAACTATAATTAGAACCCTGCCTGGGATAAATAAATATAAATAAATCAAATTGTTCCTTTCCTTGCCCATTTCCAAGCCCAAGATTGAAGGATAGAATTAGAAGGGAAACGCGAAAATAAACATAAAAGCTCGTTATTTTTGCAGCAAGAATAAACCGAAAAGTTTTTTAGCTTCATTTAGGAGGTCGTGGAAAAGAATTTCGTCATCACGTTTCGCAAGCACAACTATCTTGCATCTTCAGAGGTCGTTTGTAAATCGAAATCAAGCACAAAACTAACGACCTGAGCATAATAGTCAAAAAATGAGATGAAACCTTAAATATGCGGAAAATTGTCCTCTTGAAACTGACCGAGCAGCACGAAGTAATTCTGACTCAGCGAAAACAGAAATATTAAGGAATATTGGGGAAAAACTGAAGTGGAAAAATGTTAATCAAACACCACCAAATGAGAATCATCATAGTAGGATGTTTAACAAAAGCAGCTGAGAAAAAATAATACATTTTTCGATATTTAAATAAATTACGTTTTGTTCCTAAAAAAATTGTCAAGAATAGAATTCAATCGCAAACGTTAAAGATATGGTTGGAACAGAAACTCAATAAACAATTGGAATGATAGCAGTAAGAAGAGGAAAAGCTGTGAAAAATCCAATCAACCCAAATTGATGGAAAAATGTGGAGGAAAACCTTTGAGTCAACACGATAAATTCAGATTGTCAGAAGTGGAAATATTGACGAAAAACTTGAGAAAAACAACAAAATAAGTAGAGTCATGGTTCGATGTTTAATGAGAGCGAATGGGAGAAGCAAACAATCTCTTGCTGAAACTAAGATTGGCTACAGACTTGTGAACATGCTGTGAGATTATTTGGAGGCATCAATCATTTACAGCGTGAAGATAGTTTTGGTTTTCAACGATTCTTCGGGCATAAATCTGGGCTATACGCGAAATTGATTCTTTATAACTGGACATAATTAAGTACAGAATTAAAATATTTTCGATAGTTTTACAACTAGGAATGAATTATTGGAATAAGCGTGATATTTTTAAGGCCACACAACAAAATAAACATAGACTTTGTGAAAAAATGCCACAAATGATTAAACTGCTTAATTAACAAAACGAGAAACTCTAGGCAAATAGCACATTAAACAATGCAACTAAAGTTTTACAATTTAGTGAACTTCAGATTGGGAAGGGAAATAAAAACACGTTAAATCCGATTCTTGACCAAATTGAGATTCTCCTCATGGATACTTTGGTGTTCCCATTCCAACTGGAGTATTTGAGACCCACCACGTGAACCCTTAGCAATTTCCACTTTCCAGAAAAACAGCGTTTAGGAAATACATTGATGGAGAGAATGTAGCACTTTTCTGGCTCGCCCACGGGGCAAACCATTGAATCCTCATCGAAATGGTATATTTAGGTTTCCAACAACAATCGTGGCAAGTGCACTTCTGACCAGATCCGAAAGTGAAATTAGTGTGCAGGAACAGCGCGAAAACCGAGCAGTGAGATGGAAAATTGACCCGTTTCGATGCACTTTCACCAGCTTTCGGCAGGCATAAAGAAAAAGTGGAAAATGTGTTCTGTACACCCTCTCGTCCAAGGACACACGTAACAAAACTGTCACAGGCAACTTACCAAAATGAGGTTAATCCAGGGCAACTTTAGCGGAAGGGGACATGGGGACGATGTCCAGGAACCCCCCGAGCACTTAGAGCGTACATCTCCTCAGGTTCCACTTAGTTTAAGGTTATTATCAACAAACAAAAACAACTTTGTTTTAATTTAGAATAGGGCGAAGCTCTTGCACGTACGCGCACACTGGCTCGTCCAACTTCACTTCCGCGAAACACGCAAGCGCCAGATCTGTCTCCAGCTGATTAAGTACTTTGAAAATGTTATTTTTACTTTTGAACGGTAATATTGGTTGCACTTTTATCTCTGCTTTGGTAGCTCTATTCATTCTTGAAAGTTGCTAACCCCTACTTCAATTTGGGGGGGCCCATTTAGCGCGAATATCGCACTGCAATGCTAGAAAACGCCGACTTTTTCTGGCTGATTGAAATCAATAAAAGTTGGACCATTTTGACCGAGTTAAACAAAATGCCGTTGACAAAGTCACTTCCACGTGGAAGTCCAAGTTTTCCAAACCATTACATTTAACAACCGGTGTTTGCCCCAAAACTTAAAGGGAAATCTGGAAAATCAAAAGTGTCCCACAATATGTGACATTTTGACGTTTTCTAGTTGCCATTTTGAATTTAAAGCTTCACTCGTTGCTCCATTCAGGGAGTGACGTAAGTCGCGAAGCACAATTTGTTGTTAATTTCATCGATGAAGACAATTGTAATACTAACGTCCCATTAAACAACTTGGCGATCAGGTCGTTTGAGTGAAAAAAAACTCATAATTTTTTTTGATATTTTGACTTACGTTTCTTGTATTAATTTGCGGGAAACATAGCTGCTCATGTGACGACAACAACGCATTTATGAAGTACGCGAATTTTGGGAAAATTGCATTAAAAGCAACAGAGCAACATAGGAGAAGATAAGAATAAGAGAGAACATAAGCCATAGATAAAGACGAGTACATAAGCCTTGTTGTATGCAACAGAGCTTCAGACAATTTCATATTTCAACTTGAAAATGTTTGGTTATATTAGTATTTAATATTTTTTATATTTTTTTAAATGAAAAACCATGTTTAAAACCCTTAGAAGAAGCATATGGACAAAGTTGAACCTTTGGGATTTAAGGGCGGCGCCGAAGCCCCACAAAAAGGTATCTTTCTTGATTTCTCTTTTTGCGCAACATGATGCAAAATTATCAACTAATTATACGAAATTATATATATATATATATATATATTATATGAAATGTGCAAAATATGGTATATTTGGAGCTCTGCAATAAAAATGCGCTGACAACTTTAGCCCTAAAGGGTCTACTTTGACTCAAAAGCCCAATACTTTTACAGTTGCTTCAATATGCCAAAAAACCGTCTGGGGCTCAGTTCGCAACAGATTCCCAAAAAACCGTCTATCTGATCGACGACACGGACAGTGAAAGCCCCAAATCTCCCAGAAATATTAGCAGGTATACCACCAGAACGCACACTTGTGGAGAATTGACCAAAAACAATGTGGGAGACAAAGTGATTTTGTGCGGTTGGTTGGAGTATCAGAGAATGAATAAGTTTATGGTTTTGCGCGACAGCTATGGAGAGACTCAGCTGCTGATACCTGAGGTGGTAAATCAAACATACAAACCGTCTTTGACTAATTATTAGCGCCTTTCAGGGCAAAAACATAGTCTCAATGGAGGAAGTTCCCTATGAAAGTATTATCGGAGTGTCAGGCACTGTTGTCGCACGCCCCAAAGAGATGGTAAACAAGAATCAGACCACTGGAGAAATTGAAGTGAGTTAATCCAGCCTTCTGTCCACATTGTCTTAGCAAAATTCCTTTAAAGCTGCAAGTGGACAGCCTGGAAGTGGTAAACAAAGCCAGAAGCAACCTGCCTTTCAATATCCGGCAATTCCAAAAGGCCAAAGAGGCACTTCGAATGCAATACAGATACATGGATATCAGATTCCCACAGATGCAGAGAAACTTGCGCGTTCGCTCCAGGCTTTTGATGAAACTCCGGGAGTTTCTTATAGAAAACCATTTTGTAGACGTGGAAACTCCCACGCTGTTTAAAGCCACTCCTGGAGTAAGTTGGAGAATTCTCTAGAGAAATTCGCTGACTTTTCTGGGCCGTTTTCCCAGGGGGCTCAGGAGTTTGTGGTTCCCACTCGATTTCCCGGCAAGTTTTATTCGTTGGCGCAAAGCCCTCAGCAGTTCAAGCAAATGCTGATGGCAGGGGCTTTGGATCGGTACTTTCAAATCGCCAAATGCTATCGAGATGAAAGCGCCAGGCAAGAAAAACCCCTAGAAGTGAATACATTTTACCCTAACTTTGAAGTGTTCTAGATCTGATAGGCAACCGGAATTCACCCAACTGGACATAGAGCTGTCTTTCACAGATGTAGAGGCGATTATTCAGCTAATAGAAGAGCTGCTATCATATGCCCTTGCAGATTTTGTTGAGAAAATACCGCGCTCTTTCCTCCGGATGTCTTACAGGGACGCCATGGAGAACTACGGATCAGATAAACCTGATATATCCTTTGATTTTAAGGTAGTATCTGATTGGATGCCGATTCCATCCGTCTATTTGAGGATTTTAGCTGCAAAATTGCACATCACTGCTGGAAAATAACGAGAAATTTGCGGCAGTTGAGGATTTTGGAGCGTATTTACTGGTTTTCGACCCTAAAAGCGTGCCTTGCACCCTGACTAAATCTGTGAAAGAGAACTTACTGCAAACAGCTAGACAATTCCCTAAGGCCAAATTAGTGCAGAGTGTGGTAGCCAAAGATTGGCCGACTAAAATGCAAAATCTCTTCTCCACTGAGGAAGCCAAGGAAATGTTGAACCGTTTTTCTATTACTGAAGGCTCAGTGCTGTTTATTTGCTATGGAACCAAAAAGGAAGCAGTGAGTAAGGAGGTTTCAGTCAAGGCTTTTTCATTTTCCGGTCCTTTTTTAGAGTTTACTTCTTGGCAGAATTAGGACGGAATATGTTCAATTCCTCGAACAATCCGCTCAAGTCAAAATTAGGAAAAGCGGGTTGCATTTTCTCTGGGTCGTAGACTTTCCTCTCTTTGAAATAAATGGCGTTACTGGGAATTTGCAGTCGGCCCATCACCCATTTACCGCACCGCATGCGGAGGATCTTGATCTGCTCAACCAGGACCCTTTAAAGGTACTAAAAGGGTTGGTCCCTAACGTCCAAGCCTAATAAAAATTCTGCAGGTTAGAGCTTTGGCTTATGATTTGGTGCTGAATGGCTACGAAATTGGCGGAGGATCGATCCGGATTCACGACCCCGTTTTGCAGGAGCAAATACTAAATGTTCTCAATATCGATCGGGACTCTTTGCAGCACATCATCGACATGCTTGGTAAATGGGAATTGTTTTCATTAACGTCTCTAGGTTTAATTACAAATACTTTCAGGATCAGGCTGTCCACCTCACGGAGGCATCGCCCTGGGTCTAGACCGGATTTTGGCAGTTCTTTTGCAAATGACCAGTATTCGGGATGTGATCGCTTTCCCCAAAACTTTCGAGGGAAAAGACCCGGTCAGTCAAGCTCCATCTGAATTGCCAGAGGAGACGCTAAAGTTATATCATATCAGGCCCCTAACAGGACATAGCTAGCTTTTATGAGCTTGCGAGGCAAACGCGGATATTCTCAAAATATGGTATATTTTATCACATTAACACTGTTATTTTTGCAGTTTTTATATTTTGAAATGTTCTAAGGTTTTATCCATTTAGCTGTTTGTTTTCTTTGCGAAGTGAATCGGGATTTGTACATTGTTGATTAAAGCCCAGTTTAAACAGGGAAAGATATATTGCATTTCTTTGCAGATGATTCACTTCACGTTAAAAACAAGTATCTTGAACAAATTGGTTCCTATGTAGTACATGCACTGTCGACGCTTTAGGAATTATAAATATTTCTTTAGACTTCAATTGAGACACTAATTGATTATGTTTGGTGGCAGTGACATGGAAAATGCGTTTTAAATGAAAATATATGAGTTTGAACAAGTTTTTTTGGTAATTATTAGAGAGACAAAACTTAGTAGAGCAATATGGCATACCATTAGTCACTGGAACCTAATCCTAGGTGTATACCTGGAACTTATATATCATCAGGTAAGATATCAGGTATCAAGTAGTTGCACAGGTCAGCTTCTGAGCTAACAAAATTGACTTTTCCGGCAGTTTTCTCATCCAGCCAGCCCTTGATCACAGCCCAGCACCCCGAGAAGATAGTGGAAGAATTGATGATCAAACAAACTCCCAATCTCTCGGGATAGTGCCTGCTAAGCAGCCAAATCAGGTTCTTGATCAGTTGGTAATCCATGCAATTGAGGCCGAAGTCTTTCAAATCGAATACTATGCATAGATTGTCAATGACTTCCTCAAAACACCGTTTGCAGGCATCCTCCAGACAATAGACAATGAACTTTGTTAGTTCATCGATGTCCCTTTCGCTGACATTGTGGTTCTTGGCTGGGATGTAAACCACCGGTCGTCCCTGCATATCCCTATGCTTCAACACTCTGGCTTTATTGGCTTCCAGGTTCTTTTTCACAACTGAATGCTCTGGATTCAGTTCAGCCACCCCATAGTCCTTTCTCCACTTGTTCGTCTTCAATATGGCCTGAAAGGCACTGTCAGCACTCCCGAAGGCTCGCAAGTACCTTTTCAACGAGAAGTCATTGTGATACTGCTCGGGATCCGCTTCAGAAATGAGTTTCATTCGACTTTTCAGATCTTGAAACTGAGCTTCTGGTGTTGGAGGGCTTCCAGCCATTTTCTCTCCCGATCTTGTTTACGTCAACTAAATACAATTCAATGAACGTTATATGGATTTTTGCCTGATCTGCTAATACTTGGGGCAGAGCATGTGGCTGATAAGATAAAATGGGAACTAGATCAAATTACTATTTATTTGCTTACTGATCACATCTTTGGATAATGAAGTTTTGACAACTGGAAATGGTGTGAAGTTGACAAAATCAGTTTCCAACTACTTGCTGACCGGATCCGTTAAAGTCCGTTCGAATTGCATGTTTATCTCTCGCCTTTATGCATGATTAGAATGAGATGGACTAGGGCTGGCCAGAGGAAACAACCATGGTGGATCCAAGGTTATGTTTATGTCAATGGTTTAAACGTTTGATTTTGTTTATACATTTTACTTTTTATTTATTATAGTGGAAAACAAGTTTAAACGTATTGACAATGGATCGGAAGCCGATTAGGAAACTCAGTCAAGAAGTTATTAATCGAATCGCTGCGGGCGAAGTAATCCAGAGGCCGGCAAACGCTTTAAAGGAACTGATCGAGAACAGTTTGGATGCGAAAGCTTCTAATATTCAAGTTACTGTAAAAAACGGAGGTTTGAAGCTGTTACAAGTAAGTACCCAAACTCCTTGGACGTTAAATGCCAAACAACTCAAATCAAGATTCAAGACAATGGCACTGGCATTCGAAAGGAAGATTTCGAAATTGTTTGTGAACGCTTCACCACTTCCAAGCTTCAGGAATTCGAGGATCTCCATAAAATCTCAACGTATGGGTTCAGGGGCGAAGCCCTGGCTAGTATTTCACATGTGGCGCACTTGACAATAATTTCAAAGACGAAAAATGATATTTGCGCCTATCAGTAAGAGTATGCCAGTTTATTTGGTGCTGAATGCGACGAAATTTGATTTTTTAGGGCTGAATATTGCGACAGCAAGCTGAAAGCCAAACCCAAACCTCTGGCAGGCAATCAAGGCACAATTATCACAGTGGAAGACTTGTTTTACAACATGAATGTTAGGAGGAATGCCTTGAGATCGCCTGCGGAGGAATATCAGAAGATTTCAGATGTGGTCACCAAATATGCCATTCATAATGCCCTAGTGGGTAAGTGATTAGGTCTAAGCAAGAGCAAAGTAATCGAAGGAAATGTTCTCTTAGGGTTTGCCTTAAAAAAGCATGGCGCAAACAATGATATTCGCACCCCAGTTAATTCAACCCACGTTGAAAACATCAGGCTTATCTATGGAAGTTCTATTGCTAGGTATGTTTTATTGCTTTTTCATATTTGGGCTAGCTATGGTTGATTGGGGTTTGCAGAGAATTGCTGGATTTCAACTTGGAGAACGACAATTTACAGTTTTCCTGCAGCGGTTACATGACGAACGTGAATTACTCGACGAAAAAGTTCCAGTTTTTGCTCTTCATCAACCACCGGCTAGTGGATTCTCCCAGTGAGTCTTGGGTTTGGTTAATTTGTAGTCTCCAATGCAGGGAGTTGTTGCAGGTTTGAAAAAGTGCATCGACGCAGTTTACCAGACTTACCTGCCGAAAAACAGCCACCCTTTTGTGTATTTAAGCCTAGAATTGAATCCGAACAACGTGGATATTAACGTGCACCCTACTAAACATGAGGTGCATTTTCTGAATGAAACCCAAGTCGTTGAGTCCATTGCGACTGCACTTGAGCAGAAATTGCTGGGGTCGAACAGTTCCCGAGTGTTCTACACTCAGGTTGGCTTGGATTTGTGACATTTTTCTGAGTAGTTCTGATTAGTGGATGTTTCAGTCCAAACTGCCTGGCTTGCAAATCGAGACCCGTGAAACTTTAAGGGACAAGGATGACTCGAGAAAAGTGGCAGAATCGCCCAAGTATACGGTACGATGTGGATTTACTTTTCCCCGGCTGGAGTCATGGAGGAGTCAATTTTAGGTCCGGACCGACTCGAATCTCCAGAAATTGGACAAGTTTTTCGATGTGAGCCGAAAAAATATTTTTCCCGACAAGCCCCAAGACGCAAATGTCTCCTTAACAGAGGCGGAATACGACAAACACCATGCTCACTTTTTGCAGCAGCAGGAATCGTTCGAAGATCGGTGCTTGGATAAAACTGTTCAGGATCTGAATGATTCGCCAGGTATTTATTAGAAGCTCTAAATGTCTGCAGGGATTTTAACGGTGTTGGCACCCAAGCTAAGGCGGCTACTGAGCAACCATCCAACGACGCCGCTGATAAATCCAATGTGGTGTCTTTACAGTCCCAAATATCTGCGTCTCAGGAGGCAAAAAAATGCGAAAAGCCGCTCAGCAAGCATCTGATCAAGAAGATAACCAGGTATATTTACAGGGTGGTCCAAAGTTGAGTGGTGATACTTCACCAGAATGCAGGCGCAAGTTGAAAATTCACTTAATTTGAAAGTTTTCGCATTATCTTACGTTAACAGTAGAGCTTTTGATTAGGAAAAAATAGAGCAACTGAACAGCGAAGCAGTGCCGCTTTAAAGTTTTGAAGTCTTACAAATTTTTGTTTTATTTCAAAACTCTCAACGTTGTGGCGAAGGCGAGCCACTCGGTAAATTACTGTTTGATTAATTTTTACAATTTTTGCGTTCTGATATTGTAGAGTAGATACAAAGTTGACCAGCGTACTGCAGCTTAGGAAAAGCGTGGAGGAAAATTGCCATCGAACGCTCCGTGAAACGTTTGCTCAGCACGTTTTTGTCGGCTCAATCAGCCCAAGCCAGGCACTGATTCAGTACAACACTCAACTACTGCTTTGCAACACCAAGCTGATACTTGAGGAACTGTTTTATCAGTTGGTTTTGTACAATTTCCAGAACTTTGACTGTTACCGGTAAGTTACATTGATTCTCAGCGGGGATTGATAAATCCTATTTCGCGTCTTCAGGTTCGAAAATGCGATGCCGATTAAAGACCTGGCGCTGCTCGGCCTGGATTTGCCAGATACCGGATGGACCGAAGAAGATGGTCCAAAGGAAGAACTGGCTGTTCGGATTAGTGAGATTTTAACCGAGAGAGGGCCCATGCTTCGGGAGTATTTTTCCATCAACATTGGCCCTAATGGGATGCTGCAGAGCCTACCCATCCTGCTTGGTGTGTCTGGTAATTGCGGCTCAATTTCCCGTTGAAAAACTTGATTTTTCAGAAAACTACATTCCCAACCCCTTGGGGGTGCCGCTCTACCTAATCCGACTGGCGACGGAAGTCGACTGGGAGGAGGAAAAAAAGTGTTTCGACTCATTCGCCAGAGAAACTGCCATGTTTTACGCGAATGTTTCCAGCGACACTGACGAGAATGGGAAATCCTGGAAATGGGTCACTGAATATGTACTGTATCCGGCTTTAAAAGAATATTTTATTCCTTCGAGGCGTTTCACCCAAAATGCTGCAATTTTGGAAATAGCCAATTTGCCTAATTTGTATAAAGTGTTTGAGAGATGTTAACTTTTTACTGTGGCATTGTTTTGCATTAAGTTTATTTTGTACACCATAGGGAGTAACGTTTGTTATATTTTGTAAATAAACCAAAAAAGCGCCTGAGCACTTCTGTCTTTCCCCGTCTAGTTGTTATGTTGACATTCATCCTAACATGTGATCCTAACCTTATTTTCATTTTTGAAAATGATTAATGTTTTCTTTATTCTGTTGTGTGTCATTATAACAATTGTAAGTGTTAATTTATCGTTAAAATTGCGAAGAAACTAGGAACAAAAGTCGGCTTGTAAAAAAAAATTTGGGCTTATCCCTCTTTGACCTATTAATTATTAATTAAAGATGGCCCTTGCAAGCAGTGCTTCGATAAGATCTCAATCTTTAGCAATTGCTGCCTAATCGTGTGCACAAAGGATGTTTTTTTCTAGCTGTTTGGCAAACTCATCAATGTGGATGTGCCAAAAACCCCGAACATTTTGGCCCAAACTGCCGAAGTTATTGAAAGGGGCAACTTTTCGTATTTCTATGTCTACAGTGGAAGGCCCATCGTTCTCAATCTCACATCAATGTAAGACTGAAATTATCTGGAAGATTTCCGCTTCAACTTGGTTTGGTTTCAGACTGGGCGACGCCGATTTGTACATCTCAGAAACAGTGAAAGCGCCCACTTATGATCCTGAGACTTACAGTTTGCATTCGGCCACTTGTGGGGATGACGTCGTCGAAGTTCCAGAAAGGTTATAAAGGCTTAACATCAGTCTTACACAGCAATAAACTCGCAGCGAGTTTCATTAAAATCCATCGTACCGTTCGCTAAATACAGGTTGTCCCATAAGAGCTTGATCAAAACGGTTCTGGGATATTATTTGGATCAAAGGAAGACGATCTGACTTAACTTTTAATAACAAAAAATATCTGGCTCCTCTGCGATTGATGGTCAAAGTTCTACAAAAAAATTATCTTCGAAATATCGAGATAATGGTACGAGATATTTTGGTGAAACTCACCGTGAATTTGTACTTACGTAAGACTCATATTTTAATGAAACAATCGAGTCAAGCCGTTCTGGGCAAGTGGTGAATTCTTGAGTGTCGTGCAAGGGCGGGTCCAGGGGACAACAAAAGACTGAATTTCTACTTCTTGACCTCCCCTGACTCGAAAGCTGGATCCGCCCCTGGTGTCGTGGTACAAAAACTACCCAAACGTTTTATTTGCTCGATGGAATCAACTCATTTTTTTCTTGGTTGATGCATTAATTATTTATTCACAATTTTGTGCTCTTTATATCTTTATGAAATCTTGTGGCATTCATAGTTTTTGCAAAAAAAATTTAGTTTTTTTGCCACTTTCACGCTTTCACGCACTTTGTCTTCGCAAAACCCTAATACTTTGACCATGTCGGTAACTTCTTTATTAGAAAAGGTCATTCGAAACGAATTTGTGAGATTGATTGACAATTAATTTATGCCCCGTATCGCGATATTTGCAGTTAAAGTCTAACATTGTTAAGTGGCAAGGAAACAGAAATATTTTCTTCGCTAAAACTATGACTGCTACAAGATTTTACAAAGAGCACAAAATTGCGAATAAATGATTAGTGCATCAACCGAAAAGAAAATGAGTTGATTTCATCCACCAACTGAAAAGTTCCAGTAGTTTTTGTACCACGACACTCAAGCATTCACCACTTGTCCAAAACGGATGAACTCGATTGTTTCATCAAGAGTCTTACATAGGAAGAAATTCACAGCGTGTTTCACTAAAATACATCTATTACAATTCTCTGGATATTTCAAAAGATACATTTTTTGAAGATCTTTGACCATTAATCGCAGAGGAGCCAGTCATTTTTTGTTAATAAAAGTTAGGTCAGATCGTCTTCCTTTGATGCAAAGAATATCGCAGCATCCTTTTAATCATGTGCTTACGGGACACCCTGTATTTCGCAAAAAACATAATTTAGCCCATCAATAACATAGAAGCCAATAATTAAAAAAAAATAAAACTTAGGACAAATCGTCTTCTTTTGAGCAAAAAAATGTTGCAGTATGGGACACCCTGTATATTTATAATGCCGTTTAGTCTTCAGATTGAATGTCTTCAATTATGTGAAAAAAACTTGTTTTAGCTTCGAGTTCCCATTGGCGGTGGGAGTCTATGGCTACGCAGAGACATCAGTTTTCCTGTTGCAAGTGCAGGAAAATCCCTCTTTCCCATACGCCCATAAGCGGTGGGTTGTAATCAAGAAAGAGCTGCTGGATGTAAAGGAGCCGGCGAGTGAAGAAGTTGGAAACAGCGATTCTGCTGAAGCTGCGTTCAAGCACCGCGTGAAGAAGAAAAGAAGCAAACGAAGTTCAAGCATGTCGAGCATTTACTCGGTTTTGGAAGTTTTGCAGTTGATTTTTCTGTGAGTCGTTTTCAATTTTTCAAAAAACTTTCAGTGAAATGTCTAGTTTTAGAAAATAAATCTTCGTTAATTTTTTAGGGGTATTTTTTTGAATCATTAACGTTTACAATCCGAGTGCTTGTTGATGATGATTTTCCACTTCAAGCTCTTCTTGTCCTTCTTTGGGCAAGGACATGCCGGGGAAACCTGCAAGGGGGACAATTAAAGCCATTTTGTTCCCACTATCATGCACTGCTTACATCGGTTTGGGCCCCTGAATCAACCGCATAGTAATTACTGTTATGCGACCGGAGCTCGTGTGTCGGCTGCAGAATATCCAGCGTGGCTTCGGACCCTCCTTGTTCGCTGCTTCCTTCTCCTGTTCCGATCGACACTAAATCGCACATCTTTGCTGCTCAACTTCAGCCCACTCACCTGGATTGCTGCCTTTGGTCTCAGCGAAATAAACTCCCGGAGTATGAAAGAGTCGCTTTTCCGTTCTAGTGAAGAACTGCGGAACCGGCTTTTTGAACTTCAGAGTTTCTATGGTGTTTTTAATTTCGCTCGGCATCGGCCGGTTGCTGAGCTTGGAGGCATTCGGCCGAATCATCAGCGACTGCTCACTTGCCTCGTACAGATCCGAGAGAATCTTTCTAGAAGCACGTTGCAGTGCCTACCCGATTATTTAGCGCTTGCTCACCTGCTTTTTTGTTCGGTACTCTTTGCTCCTGATTGTTTGCCGCAACTCGGTGATGTCTTTGGGAGCGCGCTGGTCTCCAGTAGAGCAACCAGGCAAAGATCGAGGAATGAAGCTTGAAACTGGCGGATTTTCATCTGGAGCTTTAAACGATATGAAATCGGAGGTCACATCGCGGATTTTCAGCGAATTGTCCGGGGACTTGCGTGAATCTCCTTCTCCCGTTGCTGATGGATTATGGCACATCACTTTGGAGGTGGATTGCAAGGGTTCGCAAGGAGGATACGCTGTAGCGAGCTGAAATTCGTCGCTTTCCATTAAAAAAGTTGTATTTGATTTTCCTTTGTGAAAATGATCGTCGTTTTGTGCAAAGGTGGCGCAAGATTATGCCAAAATTCCATGTTTTCCGTCTCGTTTTGCATGTTTCTCGGAAGCAAAATGAGCAAGAACACTCGTTCTTACATCATTCCAGAGATAACTAAATGGCCTTTATTCGAAGTTTCTCAAGAACCATTCGAGCCACAGAATT
>NW_026018508.1:16898376-16903271 GCF_020466585.1 Dendroctonus ponderosae
GCTTCTAAGTGTATTCTTCATTTAACAAGTAGATATTTTGGGTTCAGAAACATCTTGGGAACTTACTTGCGAGCTGATTTTGCTGGAAATGTTGGTAGAATGCACCGGAACCAAGTCCAAAAGCTTCTTCGGAGCGGGTCGGATGGCCAAATTTTCAATCACATACTCATACTCGGAAAACTCCTTGCCGAAATAATCAAAGATCACGTCGTCGCTGTTGAACTCCTCCTGCTTGGCGCAACATCCACAAAAGAATTTTTCTGATTTCGAGGCAGAGTCCGGGTTCATTGATTTCGGACGTTGCTGACATTCGCGCGCCTAATTTTCATAGAAACACTCAACAATCCACCAGGTGAACACGCTCGTGTTGCACGGGAAAATAGTGTCCGAGTGTCATTAGCTATGCGGTCAAGATCAGAGGAATTCGATCGGCCGAAAAACCCGAAGAAAAACGCCAATTTTCTATCGACCATCACGTTTTGGTAAAGTTGCAATGCGAAGATTAACAGAGTGTGAGGCTGAGGTAATTCGAAAAAGGTCGCAAACTCTTAGGTATGCGCTGAAGACGTTCATGATTGGGAGAAAGCGCGATTTGGACGAGTTTGATCTCACTGAGCCGTTGGAGGAGCACAAGTCGTCCATTCTGGGCGAGAAGTTGGCTCGAAATTGGACCAAAGAGGTGCAGAATTCGGCCAAGAAAACGAAAAACCCCAGCTTGACGAGGGTCATTATTAAAACCTTCAAATGGGATCTGATTTTCTATGGGTTTTTGCTGTTTGTAATGGAGGTTTGCGTCAGGTAGCCGACAGCTTATGCTGCCTGATTTTCTCCATTTTTTACTAGCTAGTTTCCAGACTTCCGCAGCCGATATTCATAGGACTGTTCATCCGCTATTTTAACCCCAAGAATTTAAAAAGCTCGGAAAAGTGAGTGTGTTTTGCCCCATTTTCCTGCCACATTTACATGGTTTCTTAGGCAGTTCTCCCCTACGTACCTACTAAGAGCGGTGTTCTACTTCTCGAAGAATCAGAGCCGCATTTCCAAAGAAGAGGCTTTTTTCTTCGCCACTTGCATCATGATGTGCAGCCTAATTACTGTGGGAATCTTCCACCCTTATATAATGGCCGGCTTGCATGTGGGCATGCAGATCCGAGTAGCTTGCTGCTCATTGGTCTACAGAAAAGTAGCCTTAGCCTAATTGCGCCTACTAAATCTACGGGCTGCTTTTCTAGGCCCTCAGGATCAAGCTGACGGCTTTAGGGGGCGAAACAGTGGGAAACACCGTCAACCTCATGTCGAACGACGTGAATCGGTTCGACCAAGCGCCTCTTTTCCTGCACTATCTCTGGATCAGCCCCCTGCAGGCCTGCCTCATCGCCTTTTTTATTTATCTGGAAATGGGCGATTCCTCTTTCTATGGAATGTCTGCGGTTGCTGTCGTTGCGCCACTGCAAAGTACTTTTCCTGGATTTAAACAATGGGAACGTTTAAACGTTTTCTTGTCCTCCTCGTAGTTTTGATGTGCATTGCAACGGCTTATTTGCGCGTCCAAGCCGCTTCCAGAACGGATAAGCGAGTACGACACATGAACGAGGTGATCCAGGCTATGCAAGTGATCAAAATGTATGCCTGGGAAAATGCCTTTATCGACGTGATCAGCAGGTTGAGGAAGTGAGTGACTCTTTGAAGTACTTTTTCATAATTTAAGTTCCAAATCTGCGCGCAAACGAATATTGAACAAATTTTCCAGGAAAGAACTGAAGATGTTGGTGCTCACCTCCTACATCAGAGGCATCACCATGTCCTTCCTAATGATAACCGCTCGGGCCGGAATTTTCCTCACCGTTCTGAGCTACGTTTGGCTGGATAATGCGATCACCGCCGAGCAGGTTTTCGTCATTGGGGGCTATTATTTGATCATTCGCATCAGCTGCACCGTCTACTTCCCCTTGGGCCTCAATGCGGTATTAAACAACCCCCAAAATATGCAGGGTGATTTAAAAATACACAAAAGACAAAATGCTGCAAAAAATATTTCTCGCTTTTATTGCCTGATCAGGTCCAAACAAAAAAGTTCTCTTGGGACTTCATGGTCCAAAGCATGACTTTCGTGTAAAAAAATGAAAAATGTATTAGTGCACATGATAGAACACTTCCACAAAGGATCCTCGTTTATTAGAGCAGTCCTTCAGCATCACCCTGTATATATCTCGACCTAAAGGAGCAAATTTCAGATAGCCGAAGCTCAAGTTTCCATCCGTCGAATAGAGCGCTTCCTGCTAACTGATGAGGCAGTTGTGGGGGACCGCAGCGTTTTGAACCCCGATTACGACCCAAACCAGATCGTTCCTTTCAAGAGGGAAAAAGGAGACTTAAACCTTAGGGCCAGTTCGGTATTTTCGGCTGATTTTCCTTTGAGGGACGCTTCCAGCAGAACCACTAGAAGTCCAGAGGCGCCAGCCCAAGTCACGATTTCCAGAGGAATCGCCAAATATGGTAGGGCAACATTAATTAAGGCAGTTAATTATGCCAGAAACGATTATTTCAGGCAAGGCGTTGTGCCTGGATAACATCAATACGCAAATGAGCTCTGGGCAGTTGGTGGCGATTGTGGGTGTAGTTGGATCTGGAAAAACCTGCTTGTTGAACCTGATCCTGGGCGAACTGAAGCTTTTCAGCGGCAAATTGCATGTGTCTGGAGTGGTATCGTATGCCTCCCAAGAGCCGTGGTTGTTTGCAGGTATAGACCATATCATTAAACCGCCAGCCTTGACCAGAGGCAATTTTTTATGGGTTTGAGGCTCAGTGAGGCAAAACATTCTATTTGGCAAGGAGTTCAATCCAGACAAGTACATGCAGGTGATAAAAGTGTGCGCTCTTAAACGCGATTTTTCGCTTCTGCCCTTCGGCGATCGCACGATTGTCGGCGAAAGGGGCACCTCCTTAAGTGGCGGGCAAAGGGCCAGAATTAATCTAGCCAGAGCCATCTATAAGGAGGCTGATATCTACTTATTGGATGATCCGCTGTCTGCTGTAGATATCCAGGTGGGTCCGGCAGGAAATGTTAGGTGCTACTTTGGCGTTACTCTCCTGATAGGTCGGGCAACAACTGTTCCAAGAATGCTTGCAGCAGCACCTCAAAGACAAGCTGGTCATTCTAGTAACGCACCAGCTGCAGTACCTGAAGCGGGCAGACCAAATCCTGATTTTAAACGAAGGCACCATCGAGGTGCAGGGCACGTACGAGGAGATCAAGAGGAGCGGGCTCAGTTTTGCCCTCCTCCTAGAAGAATCCACCATAGCGGCTTCTTCTGTTCAGCCCGAACAGGAGAAGGAAATGGACAAAGTACTGAAGGCCATTTCCCTTACCAGTACCGCCTTTAATAGTGCCATAGACATTGAGGGCTTGAAGGTGCCTGCATGCATCCAGTTGGGGCATACGAAAGAAAATCATGCACTTCTAGTTGGGCCCTAAGATGACTCCTGAAATGCGAACCTCCGGAGCAGTAGCCTTAGGCAACTACAAGTCCTACTTTAAAGCGGGAGGAAACTGCTGGATGCTGATTCTTATGTGCGGGCTGTTTCTAGGCGCTCAATTTTTGGGCAGTGGCGGCGACTACTTCCTAAGTCAATGGTGAGGCGTTTTTTCAGTTTCCGCATGCCCTAAAGGGCCTTTAACAGGGTTAACTTGGAGGAATTGCGGGCGAATTACGGCAGCGCAGAGGCGGCGGGATTCTGGAACCGCTTCAATCGCCAAGCCTGCATAAACATCTACACGGGAATCATGATCGCCACCATAGTGGTGGTCATCTTTAGAAGCCTCTATTTCTTCTCGATTTGCATGAGAGCCTCCTACAGGTGGGCAAACACTGTTCGAATGGACAACTGGAATTTTTGCGCTCGTTTGGCAGGCTGCACAACAGAATGTTCGAGAGCATCATTAAAGCGGCCATGCGCTTCTTCCATCAGAACACCTCCGGCCGGATCCTGAACAGGTTTTCTAAGGATCTGGGGCAAGTGGATGAACTGCTCCCTAATGCGTTTATTGACACTGTTCAGGTGATGATTTAAGTGTGCAAATTTGAAGACCAGCTGGGATTTTCGAACAATTTTCTAGCTCATGCTGACTCTAGTTGGATCAATTTGCGTGGTATGCACCATAAACACATGGTTTCTGCTGCCCGTCTCCCTCATGATGGTGCTTTTCTACTTCCTGAGAAAGTTTTACCTGAAGACCAGCCGGAGCGTAAAGCGCTTGGAGGGCATCGGTTGGTTTCAATCAAGCATCAAAGTCCCAACCTCGACTGGATCTTCTTCAGCTAGAAGCCCAGTGTTTGCCCACCTAAATGCCACGCTCCAAGGACTGCAGACGATCAGAATCAACAACGCCGAGAAGAATCTGGCGGAAGAATTCGATCACTTGCAGGATATCCACAGCAGTGCCTGGTTTATGTTCCTCTACACTTCCAGAGCGTTCAGCTTATGGCTGGACTGGATCACTGCGCTGTTTATTGGCGTGGTTACTTACACGTGT
This sequence comes from Dendroctonus ponderosae, assembly GCF_020466585.1. NCBI lineage: Eukaryota > Metazoa > Arthropoda > Insecta > Coleoptera > Curculionidae > Dendroctonus > Dendroctonus ponderosae. Next base: position 16,902,911 of record NW_026018508.1, read on the forward strand.
GTCATCAGCCCTGGAAGTAATTCTCGCATTTCTGGATAAGCGCAAAAGTGAAAAGAGCAAACTATCAGGCTTCCAGGGCAGTAGCGTTGGGTTAATCATAACTCAGGCCATCAGCTTAACCGGGCTGATCCAGTGGGGAATGCGGCAATCTGCAGAGTTGGAGAACCAAATGACTTCCGTTGAAAGAGTCCTGGAATTCACCCGGATCGAGCACGAGCCCGACTTGGACTCAGTATGGAGCTTTGCCAACAAAGCTTAAATTATCAGACTATGAAGGCTTTCACGGCCGGTTAAATCACATTTAGGAATGTTTTCCGGGCTTTGAAGCCGTGGTCTATGGGAATTTCGTCCTGACGTTTCG
>NW_026018508.1:16903446-16909956 GCF_020466585.1 Dendroctonus ponderosae
CTGCCTCATCGCCTTTGATAATGTCCACCGCAGTTGTAGACGAAACGTCAGGAAGAAATTCCCATAGACCACGGCTTCAAAACCCGGAAAACATTCCTAAATGTAAAGCTTAAATTGGTCAATTCTGATGGTTTCAGGCTCCAGACAAAAAACCTCCAGGTTCTTGGCCGAAAAAGGGGCAAATTGAGTTCATCGACACGACGATGAGATACAGTCCGCACGATGCCCCAGTTTTGAAAAATCTGGACATTATCATAAAACCGCAGGAAAAGGCAGGTTTTCGGTTTTTTCGTGCTTTGGTCGCATTGAACGTTTTGAAATGCCCAGATCGGGATCGTTGGAAGAACCGGAGCTGGAAAGTCGTCGTTGATCCTCACCTTGTTCCGGCTGGCGTACTTCGAAGGCGAGATCTACATTGACCATTTGGATATCAGCGTGCTCGGGCTTCACGACTTGAGGAGGAAGATCTCCATTATTCCTCAAGTGCGGCTGGAAGCATCAAACACAGGCACATTTATGCAGACTTTGCCTGCAGGAACCGGTGGTTTTCCACGGCACTTTGAGGTACAACCTGGACCCGTTTGATGAGCACACTGATCAGGAGATGTTATCCGCTCTGGTGGATGTCGAAGACAAGGATGCCATCTCTAAGGGACTTGGTAAAGCCCTAAAATTCCTAAATCTTTTTGCTGATTGATCAGTTGCTTGTTGAAAAGCGTGCCTCGACAAAGTGATGACTGAAGGCGGGCAGAATGTGAGCGTAGGGCAGCGGCAGATGATTTGCTTGGTGCGGGCCATACTGAAGAACAACAAGATCCTGGTTATGGATGAGGCCACTGCCAATATGGACGCTCAGACGGACAAACTCATTCAGAAGACTATCCGGACCAAGTTTGCTCAGTGCACTGTTTTGACTATTGCGCATCGGCTCCATACGGTTATGGACTCGGATAAGGTGGGATTTTTGCGCAAACATGCGGCTTTCTTGAACAATTCAGCTGCAGATTCTGGTGATGGATGCGGGTGAAGCTGTGGAGTTCGATCATCCCAACATACTGCTGCAAAACCCTAAAGGATACTTGTCGGAGCTGGTCAGGAAGACTGGCACTGGAACAGCAGCTTTTCTGAAGAAAACTGCCAAAGAGGCGAGTGGGATTTTTTATTATTTGAGGGTTTTGATAGTTGAAGCGCTTTAGAACTACGAAGCTCGACAGAAAACGCGCCAGATTTTGGAGCAAGACGGTGCGGATTCCGCGAGGTCCTCCCTGTCTGATTTGGCATGATCCATTGGCTGGCGAGCCTGATTTTAGTAAAACCCCGGAACTTAAGAAAATAGTTATATATTGAATATGTAAAATACATCTTTGCCTAGCCCTTAACTAAGTGTACAATGACTAATTAGTGATTTTCCGCAGCTGCGCCCTCTTAGCCTACCTGCCTATATACAAAAGGAAATCGTACATCCTCCTGAGGATCTCTCTGTACATAAAGTGTACAAATAACTCAGACTGTGTTTCTCCTTATGTTTAAATACAAATACAAAAAATACTAAAGAAAAACGGTTGGATACACATCCACATGATACATTATCTCTACCTACCTGGCTTAGTTTAGCTTATTGACTATTACAGGTCAAATTGTACAGATACTGGATATTAGTTGCTGTGAGGCGATTGTTAAACATGAGCTATCAAAAATATAGTTTGTACATCTGGAGTAGCATAAAAAGTGGCTAAGTGAAAATGCTTGGAATACTTAAGGCGGCAAAAGCTGATTGAAATGTTCCGATCCTACTCTTCCTAGTCCTCCTGGGCAATTTTGTGAAGAAGCGCGTCGCAGGTTTTCTTCGCATCCCCCAGTAGCATGGAGGTGTTGGGCTTGAAGAACACTGGATTGTCCACAGCAGCGTAACCAACACCTGAAACATTTATTACGGCGAAGAAGACATTTCCACTGAGGTACAAAGAATTCTGCAGAATTCACCGCCCACCTAAAGAGCGCTTCATAACAATCACTTGATCGGACTTCCAGACGTTCAGCACGGGCATTCCAGCAATGGGAGAATTGGGATCATCCACTGCTGCACTGTTGACTGTGTCATTAGCGCCGATGACCAGCACCAGGTCCGTTTCATCGAAATCTTCATTAATTTCCTCCATTTCCAGAACATCGTCATATGGAACGCCGGCTTCAGCCAAAAGCACGTTCAACTGCCCGGGCATTCTGCCTAAAGTAGAAAAATTCGCTTGTCTTCATTCTTCGCAACTGGCCACCCACAGAGAACTGGTCTAGTCGGGACTAGAACTCCTCTAGAAGAGTCTAGTTGTTACCTGCAACTGGATGAATGGCAAATCTCACATTCTTCCCCTGCTTCTTCAGAAGATCGACCATTTCCGCAATTGGATACTGGGCTTTGGCCACGCACAGCCCATACCCTGGCACGATGATGATGTTTCTGGCGTTTTTGATCACCTCAGCTGCTCCATCGATGTTTATCTCCGTATGGCTGCCGGTGATTTCCATGGGCTTTCCAGTGCCGGTGCTTGAAGTGCCGTAGCCGCCCAGAATCACGTTGGGCAAGGAGCGATTCATGGCCTAGAAACCCCTCCAAACTCATTCTCCTCTTAACCTTGGCCACCAAACGCACCTTGCACATGATGTACGATAAAATAGCTCCAGAGGAGCCGATCAAGGCCCCCACAATGGTCATCAAGTTGTTGTTCAACATGAAGCCTTCGGCGCAAAGCGCCCAGCCTGAGTAGCTGTTGAGGACGGTGATGACCACTGGCATATCGGCACCTCCGATAGCTGAGGTGAGGGTCACGCCCATCACTGTGCTTAAAGCTGCTGTGGTCCCCAAAGCGCTGAGGCCTCCTGCTAAAGTGGGATCGTAGAAGAGGTAGCCGCCCGCTGCGATGTTGCTCAAGAGGAGCGCGGAGTTGAGGGCGTGGCGTCCTGGTAGGAGCAGGGGGCTGGACTTCAGCGCCCCCTGCAGCTTTCCATAGGCAATCAGCGACCCACTGCGAACAAACTTCTAGACCCCAAAGCAAACTCCGAATGGGTTTGTACCTGAAAGTAACGCCCCCGATGTAAGTTCCCAAGAACAGGGCGGTTTTAACCACATTAGCGGCCGGGTCGGTAGCAAAAGTGGGAAAGTCGTGGATGTAAGTGGCTATGCAAGTGAGCACTGCGGCCATTCCGACCAAACTGCGCAAAAAAACCCAAACATGTTGATGAAGGAACTCTAGGTTTGATTGGCCCAGACCTGTGGAACGCTGCCACCAACTGCGGGAGATCAGCAATCTGAATCCGCTTGGCAATTATGGATCCCAGAGCGCCGCCTCCTAGAGCTACTGCGGCCATTTGGGCCAGCACCTCATTGCTGGGCGCTATTTGCCCGAGAGTGGCCGCTATTCCCCCGGTCACTCCAATCTGCAACACTCTGCTGGTATGCGCCCTAGTTCTACACTAAACGCTTACAATTCCCAAGCTGTTCCCTAATCGGGCAGTGGCCTGGCTGCTCAATCCCGCCAAGGCCCCCACGCAACACAAAGAGGCGGCCAAGTAGGCGGCTTGGTGCACTTCGGCAAGGCCTGACATTGCAGCATATCCGTAACCGCCTAAAAACACTGCAGCTGGGATCCCGTAAAGGATATTGTAGTCTGGAGGATCTCCAGGTCTAAACGGGAAAAACTGTTAGAGATTGCACATATTAGGCAATTGAATGTGAGTTACCTCCTGAACATATCGAGCATTCGTTTGGTGACCAGGAACCCGCCGAAGACGTTGATGAAGGAAACAAAGGCCGCCCCAGCTGCCAGCGCCTAAAGCACGCACAATTACCCTCACCCTATTGGGAGCAGGAGGTAGGAGACTTGCCTCTACAGAATTCGTGGGGCAATAGCCCCCGTTCATCAGCAACAACCCGCCAACGGCGGTTATTCCAGAAATGGCATTTGTTACCGACATTAGGGGAGAATGGAGCGCGGGAGTCACTCCCCAAACGGTGTGGTAGCCAACTATTCCCGATAAGCCCAGAACAGTGAGCATTGAGGTGAATTGCGGATTGGGAGAGATGGCGCCTAAACCCACTAGTCCTCCCACTCCTGCCACATTAAAGCAAAAAAGGCGATCAGTAAGACACTTTTTTGCTGTAGGTAGTATTTACCGGCCGTTGTGATTAACGCGTTGTCCATGGTCTTCTTGAATGGACTCAGCTGCACCTCTGCCACCTTGGCCGCCTCCACTGCCGCCTTTTTAGGGGCTACAGCCGCTGGCGGGCCTGCAGGCTTTGGAGGCGGCCACAACAGCTTGCCTTTGTCCAAAACGATACTGCCGCGCACCACTTCGTCGTTGAGATCGATGTTGAAGTGGCTGTTTTCTCCTGAAAACATCTGCGTAACATTGGAGTGTTTATGACGTTGATCAGGATCATCCTCACCAATTGATAGCAGAAATTTGGAAATGTTGTTGGCGTATAATGTGGAGCTCTGAGTGGGCAGCATACTGGGGAAGTCAGTCAGCCCAACGTGCGTTATGTTGTTGAAGGAGTAGATTTCTCCAGGTTTGGTGGTTTCGATGTTGCCTCCAGCTTCAGCGGCCAGATCCACCACCACACTTCCGGGTTTCATGTTGGCGATATGCTCCTAAAGGCGGAAATTGCTAAATTCATTCACATTATCTCAAGAGAGTTACAGAGACCTTAAGGATCAGCATGGGGGCCTTTTTGCCTGGAATGAGAGCGGTGGAGATGATAATGTCCACCTCTTTGCACTGTTTGGCAAACAGCGCGTGTTCAGCGTCGATGAACTCCTTGGACATTTCCTTGCTGTAGCCTCCCGAGTCGCCTCCTTCCTCCTACAGCACAACCATTAAAGAAACCCCTATTAGATCCAGAAAAGAGAGGATTGAAGAGGAAGGCAAAGCAACCAGTGGCTACTGGGAATAACTGGCCTCTCACCTCAATGGTGATAGTGAGAAACTCCGCCCCCAACGACTCCACTTGCTCTTTTACAATAGAGCGGGTGTCAAAGGCTCTGACAATGGCCCCCATGCATTTGGCTTGGCCAATAGCGGCCAGTCCTGCCACTCCCCCTCCAATCACCAGCACCTTGGCTGGGGGAACTTTGCCAGCAGCGGTGATTTGGCCTAAAGGGACACCAAGGGGTGAATCTCGGAGGGCGAGTGATTTTTTTTAGTACCTGATAAAAACCGAGGGAAATGACTGGCAGCTTCCACCACCGCTCTATAACCAGCTATGTTGGCCATTGAGCTGAGGGCGTCGAAGACTTGGGCTCTGGATATTCTGGGAATGCAGTCCATGGCTGGAAACATAAGAGGGTGGAGAAAATGCGGATGGTTTCCGAGGGAGTTTACCAAAGGCGTTGATTTTTCTCTCTCCTAGTTTCTGCACCAACTCTCCATTCTGGGCGGGGTATAGGAAGGAAATTAGAGTGGAATTTTCTCTGAAGTTTGGCACTTCCTCATTCAGCGGCTGTCTGACTTTCAAGATGATATCTGGAGGAAACTTGTAAATATCCAGGAGGTTTATAAAAAGGCATCCAGTTACCTGACTGGAAGATTTTCTGGTTATCCACCAGTTTGGCGCCAGCCTGCTCGTAGTCCTCATTTCTGAACTTTGCCAGAGCTCCGGCGCTCTGCTCAATGTTCACATTGAAGCCCTTTTTAACCAAAGTTTGAGCGACCAGAGGAGTTATTGCAACCCTAAAACCGTGGGTATGAAAGCAAAGTACCTTAGTCGGGTATTTTGGTACCTTTTTTCGTTTTTCCATATCTCTTTGGGCACTCCAATGGTCAACTGACTGTAAGGAGTTCCTCTAACTTCAGCTTCCTTCCCATGCAATTGGCCTTTGCTGAAGTGCCTCTTTGCCACATTTTCTAGCGCGGTGAGGTTTTTCAGTCGCAATTGGATCATTTGCTGTCGGTTAACGCATATTCTCAATATTCCCCTAGCCATTTTTCTAAGCAAACTGTTTCATATTTTCCTAAAACAAGTCGCGTTATTACCGCATTTGCTGATAAAAATTCTGGGTCAATTTTTATTTATGTAAATTATTTACACAGTGGCTCCAAAATGAATCCGTTTTAAATATGAGGCCGCGAAGTTGTTGAGCGAGAAATTTTCAACGCTGATTTTGGAAAACGCTTTAACATGTGAGTAAAAAATGATGGTACTTTTTAGACGCTCCTTAAAAATCAGTATCTGCACTTTTCTACCTAGTACCTGAATGCATTGTCTTTACCGTATAAAAATTTCAAGAAGTTAGTTGGTCTAGTTAGGAAGTTTTAATTTTTTAAGAGAGAGTGACACGCGGTTAAAATATTATCATTTTTGGGGCTTCTCAAAACTCATTGTCTGCGTATTTTTGTGCAACTTTTCTACCTCAAGTACCTTAATGCATTGTCTTTACCGCATAAAAATTATTTCAAGAAGTTAGTTGGTCTAGTTAGGAAGTTATAATTTTTTTAAGAGAACGTGATAAGTGTCTG
>NW_026018508.1:16910251-16913671 GCF_020466585.1 Dendroctonus ponderosae
TAATTTTTGGGCGCTTCTCAAAAATCAGTATCTGCGTATTTTTGTGCAACTTTTCTCCTTGAAGCACCAGAATGCATTATCTTTACTGCATAAAAGTTTCAAGAAGCCAGATTGTCTAGTTAGGAAGTTTTAATTTTTTTAAGAGAGCGTGACATGTGGTTAAAATATTATCATTTTGGGGGCTTCCCAAAACTCATTGTCTACGTATTTTTGTGCAACTTTTCTACCTCAAGCACCTTAATGCATTGTCTTTACCGCATAAAAATTTCAAGAAGTTAGCTGGTCTAGTTAGGAAGTTATAATTTTTTTTAAGAGAACGTGATAAGTGTCTGGAATATTGAAATTTTTGGGCGCTTATCAAAAATCAGTGTTCGCATATTTTTGTGCAACTTTTCTCCCTGAAGTACCAGAATGCATTATCTTTACTGCATAAAAGTTTCAAGAAGCCAGATTGTCTAGTTAAGAAGTTTGAATTTTTTTTTAAGAGAGCGTGACATGTTAAAATATTGTAATTTTTGGGCGCTTCTCAAAAATCAGTATCTGCGTATTTTTGTGCAACTTTTCTCCTTGAAGTACCAGAATGCATTATCTTTATTGCATAAAAGTTTCAAGCAGCCAGATTGTCTAGTTGGGAAATTTTAATTTTTTTTAGAGAGCGTGAGTTGTTAAAATATTGCAATTTTTGGGCGCTCCTCAAAAATCAGTGTCCGCGTAGTTTGTGCAACTTTTCTCCTTGAAGTACCAGAATGCATTATCTTTACTGCATAAAAGTTTCAAAAAGCCAATTGTTCTAGTTAGAAAGTTTTAAATTTTATAAGAGGAATTTTGAAGGCCAAACAAGATCCCATTTAATCGCCTGTTGAATTAATGTGTTTTCCATAAAAATACGGTTTTAATTAGAGAAAAACAACCTGTTTATTTGGCCAGCATCGATTTCGTCTGCAGGATGCGAGCGACGTACCTTAAAAAATATTAATAGCGATGTTATTGACATGATAATACGGTCGTATACCTTGAGAGATTGGTAAACACTTTTAGGCGAGCTTTTGAAAGTGAAAACCCCTCCAATAAAAAATAGCAACGGAAAGTGATTGCCACTAAACCTTCACATATTTAAGCGGAATGAATGTGAACCAATTATCTATTTCCATAAGCAATGAAGTTGTTTTCTACGGGGATTATGTTGTTTTTTCAACAAGCTGAACTGGATTGATTTAATTTGCATTGACGCACAAAAAAGCCAGTAGCGTTAGCGGTTTGTGTGTTATAGAAGCCACAAAAATATATTTTTTTGGAAAACATGTTTTCGTATCTTACTGATATTTCATATTATCTAAAAGCAAAACCAATATTTACCGTTTTACTGAATTATTAAGAGCATGACGAGAAACAATGCACGGTTGCTATTTACCTACTTAGTTTGGCCTCTTGTAACCTCCCTATTCGAAAGAGAGCATTTCCTAAACCTAACCGAAAAAAAAATAAAACACCTCCTGATTAATTAGCTTCCAAATCAAAGTAAATCTACAGATTTCCAGCTGGTTTCGATCTCATCAAACGCCCAATAAAATGCAATTTTAGGCGAAGTTTTGCGCTATGAATTCTGTTGAATTTTCAGTCAAGTTCTTCGACGGTGACAATTTTACTGGTTTTCCCCGGTTTATTTACGTTTCGGGGGTCGAAAACCCCCATTAACAGCCCATATGGACGAGCATAATGCGCTCGAAACCGACAAACCGAACAATTTACGGTATTTTTAAAAAGCTGCTTCATGCGGCTCTGATTGCACTGAAATAGATCTCGATAGCATATTAGGGATCGGCGCTATCAAACACCAGGATGAGATTATTCGGTTCAATTTCCTGCAGGGGAAAGTTGAACAATAATTGTTGGTAAAAAAATCAAAGCTGGATTTTTTCCAAAATTCTTGCAAAAACTTACCGAAAGTCCAGAAGTGAAGGAACTTGAGCACTACTCAATTAACTGATGGGAGCGATGCTCTGTCGGGTACCAATTCGAGGTCGATGTCACAGTCTTAACCGAAAATGTGCATCAAAATCAGAAGGTGGCAGACACTGAACTCCTCAGTTGCCTGCCGGCTCCAGGATACTGAAAATATCGCCTTCAGTTTGTCGCGTTTACATCGAACATTCAGCTGCACTGAAATGCGTTTTTCTACACGAAAATACCAACATCCGAAGAAAAACTCCTCTTTATACCACCGCAGTTACCTTCCTCAACTCTTTTTCATCTGGAGCTTGCAGAAGTTGTGCCTCAAATCTCCTCCCGACGTTTCTCTTGCGTTTAAAACAGCCATCTTCAACAGAGTTTAAACTAAAAATCTTCCTTCTTTGCCATAGATTTTCGAATTGTGTCCAAATTGGAAAGCTAATTTTTTTCTTTAGATAGACACAACGTTTTTATTTGGTATTTTTCAAACACCCTGTATGCGGTCTGTATTCGGATTTTTCGATTTTATCTGGATGGCCCCGGCACGGGTCAAGTGTTATAATTAATGCAATTTAAAATATACAGGGTGATGAGCGACAGAACCCAAAAAAATAGGTAGACCAGTTTATGTAACCGTGTGTGCGTAAACCCTTAGTTTCCCAGATACAGGGTGTGGAAGCTGGAAGTTTTATGTAGTTTTTCCGTTCTGGTGCTTGGAGTTTTTCCGTCATTAGTTCGAAATTTCAAAGGTGGGTTACCCTCAGGGGTTTACATGGTTCAAAGTGTCGAAAAGTTGTAAAAATCCACAGGAAAAACAGTTTCTCAGGGTTTAAGTTTCCTTTAACCGCCCCCGACTTTCTAACGCTGTGCCACAGAAGTCGCGCAATTTTTTTCAAATTTCGTTCTTTCTAGTTACTAACGAAACATTCCATTATTGCATGATTCTCTAGCCTCAACACCCGGTATCTCAAAAACGAAGGGTTTTCTGGTACAAATTAATTTGAACTTTTCTGCTTATTTTCGTGAGTGCTGTCACCCTCTGCAGTTTTCCGGGAAAAAAATGAGGCCACCCTGTATATTATTGTTTTCACTTTTTTATCTAACAAATAAAAATCTGACATTTTTCGGTCCCTGCACATAAACAGCAATTATACTTTCTCAAAAAAAGCCATTAAACTTTGCTGATCTTGAGTTCCGCACTTATCGCAGGTCACTTAAGGACATATTGGCCCTCTCTTTATGCAGAAATCAGCCAGTTTGCTTCTTTCTTTTTTCTTTTGCAGCCCCGATAAACTAACATTTTTAATGGGGAAAAAAGCAGAAGAGAAGACGCTTAGAGGTGAGGGAACAGCAAGAAATCAGACATTTAGACGAGAGGAATTAGAGGACAAGAAACGTTTAAAAGAGACAAGAACCAAGAGAATTGTAGGTGTTTATTTATGAATCATTATCAGGTTTAGAAAAATGTTT
>NW_026018508.1:16913928-16921627 GCF_020466585.1 Dendroctonus ponderosae
GAAATGCTTTTTTAAGGAATTACGTAGGTTTATCAACAACTATTGATCCTATTTTCAAGTTTACTTACAATTTGCAAATTATACCTTTGTTACAAGTTCAGTCTCATACTCGTTTTAATGGCCTACTTATCTACTTTTGCGATGTTGTCACACGTAAAACACGATCTTTTTAAGAAGCGCAAATGTCATGCAGAGTATGCAACATGCATACACCATCCCAAGACCACAGGTGTTTCAAGTTGAAAAAGTACTTAAACTTAAGTACAAACTTCAAAATATGACATTTCAAAAAATGACATTGCCACAAAATTTTAAATATGAAATCGATGCATTTTATTATTCGTGTAATCTTTCATTCGAATAAAAAATAGTGTTCGATACGAGGGCGAAAATTTTTTTTTCGAACTCCTGACGGATTGACACCCTCGACTTCGTCTCGGGTCTCAAACGCCGTCGTCGTTCGAAAAATGACATTTTTCGCCCTTGTATCGAAAACTACTATTGTGTGCAAATAAACAATTCAAATGCAGTCTGATTAAGTTTTCCATCAAAAACTGATAATCTGTCATTCCATTTTATATAATTGTTTTGTAAAAAACTGGATGATGGCTTGTAAAACCGAGACAAGCTGGGGCAATGCGAAATTTGAGTTTAGTCGACCGGAAACTCTCGAATTTATAAATTTAAACGGAAATTAGCCATGAAACCAAGAATTAAAAAAAAAAAATCTCCATACTGCAAAATCGTAATGTCAACGTCAAATTGCGACAGTTCTTTGACAGTTAATCTAACTGACTGCTGAATGTTTTCTTTTCAAGTGTGAGTTTCAATTTAAATTTCAACTCCATTCAATTAGACGCCCCTTGAAATATTCTTATATTTTCCTTTATTGGAGTTTTTTGAAAAATTTGGCAATTTTTTGGATTTAAGGCGACTTCCAAGGTTCTTCCTCAAGGCAACCTTTGAAGCCAAACTTGAACTTTTAGGTGTCCAAACTCTAAACCTCCATAAGGGTCGAGAGTTTATCGCTGGCCAGTAAACCGGGTTTACATGAATTAGTAATTCATAAAATTGATTGCAAAAAAGTCATCTTCGAGTTCTTCCAAGGCCCGCAACAGCTGAATTTTTAAATTCAAGCGCCATTTTTGCCCAGGAAACATTCAAGTGGATTCAGTTCGGCTTCCGCCCCATACGAAAACCGGAACTATCTGCAAGAAAATTTGGCAATTTCCTTCGGATTCACAGCCTGGACAATTGAAAATCGCCGAAACAAACGCAGTCAGTAGTTTACATGTCGGCGGCTGCAAATGCGCACAGCAAGATAACCAGCAGAAACCCTTGAACTGTCGGCTGCTACGAATGCACCGGCTTTTTCCGACAAAATTACGAGAAATCTGGCTGACTGGCTCGTCGTTCAACAAGTTGTAGAGGCGGTGAAATTTCGATCGCAAATCCAGAGGTGAACGTTTCCTGATAATGGCCGGAACATTGACGAAACTGTGCAGGAGCTCCGGTCAGCTGTTGAGGGCGGAGACACAGCGACGGACTTGTAAGTAATTTAACTGGTTTCAATGGTTTTTTTTCGTTTGGTTCATTTGCATTTAGCTCCAGTGTAAACACCGGTTCTTGACCTGAAACAGGGACAAACTCCGGACCACTTTTAAAGTTGGTGAAAAGTCCGTTGGATTTTTCAAAAAACTGCTTATAAGGTTCTGTGCGCACCTTTAGGGGGGCTTTGGTTGGCTGGGTTTACATCGCTTTCCTTGCAAAGGAAATTGGAAAAATCGCTACTCACTTCAGCATAAAAACCCGGTGATTTTTGCGCGTTAAAAAATACGTTCTAATCCAGACCAGTGGGGTAAACAGTGTGCTTTTATTACATAATTTGTTGCATTCGAGTTTGCACTTATTATCAGTATTTGCTTTCAACTTTAGTATTTTTCGAAAACATCTTGTTTACTTTGCTATTACGGAGATAAATCCATGTATTTTATAAGCAATTGTTGGGATTATTAGATAATTGTTCTCTGGCCTTTAAGCTAGTTTTGAAACATTCACCTTTTGAAGTATTTAATGAGCTTAAAAAAATATTTAATTGCTTGGGAAAACACTTTTAAAGGCATTTTAAAAATGTTGAGAGTCTTAGAAGGTTTTACTTTATCATTTACTTAAGTAGAGTTTCTGTAGAGTGTGTTGTATGTTATTTTTAATTAATTTTAGTTCTCGCTTGTTGAACACCTTGGGAGTGTTCGAATAATCAATCATAATAGATTAACTTTCAATTTACCGGATAAATTCCACTTCCACACTCACGACGGCAATAAATGAAAAGTGCAAAATAACTACAATTATACAGAGTGTTGCTAAAATGCCTGGAAATGAACATACAAATACTGGTTTGACTAGTGCAGAATTTTCTCCGGAGCTTCGCTGTTTAAACGTGCTCAAGTTCTACACCACTGGAATTATCTGGTGGTACGTTGATCAGTTGGATTAAAAAATTAATTTCCTACAAAAAAGTACGCTTGAAAAAATTCACCAAGTCGAATGGTTTTTGAGAAATTCGCTTTATTAGGCTTTCGCTTAAATCACACCAAAGTTACGAGAAAACGCACAAAACGTGTGAAAATTACAGCTAAAAATCAATATTAAAATATAAAGTTCATGAAATTCGAGCAACTTATTTGGATTTTTGCACGTTTGTCCATACCTTTAAGTGACACTTTGTATACGGTAGACAAAAGTCTAAATAAATGGATTAAAATACATCAAACGCGGGTTTTACCGAAAGCGTTTTGTGAGCAAACTATCGATTTTACATAAAACTGAATTTTTTTTGCACATTTACGGAGAAAGTCTTAGGGTAAAATTGCTTCAGAAACTGTTAGCTAATTAAAGAAAATACGGTTGCTTTCTGATAATTGAAACCAGAGTAAATGACGATTGAATAGAATTGCAGGCGAATCTTCTATACAGAATGTTCATTCTTTATCGGCAAATTCTACAATGAAATGAAATGTATGTTGAAACTACTACTGGGCGGAAATATTTCAAAATTTTCCCAGTGCGTACCTGAACGAAAATTCAAAAAAATCATTTTTATAAATAATATATGGTAGCCATCGATGTTAACATCGAAAGGTAATATCGATGTTACGGAAACATCGAAGGCAGAACATCGATGTTTSACAACATCGATGTTCTGATAGTTTGCCGTTGCATACAAATTTCAAATTGATTAACTTAAACTTAAATAATTTYATTTTACTACTACTRTGACATTAAATAATCGACTAAATTTATTCAATTTRYAGTTGCCACATTTTTCGGTCAATTGAYTGCAAAAAGAGGGTYKTTTCGGGTACAGCTGGAAATAGGCCCCTACGGCGCRGTATCGTTTGCATCRGCACTATCAAAGAGTTCRYAAAAAATGTTTCTATCTAGTACCATCATCAAATGTCCGATGTTTTCATTTCAGGATCTAACATCGATGTTTTATCGATGTCCCAAATTTCCAACATCGATGGTAAAAATAGCGAACATCGAACGAATTACATCGATGTTTGCGAAACATAGTTTTTCTTCCATCGCTAATCCAAACTAAGCAAGCGTTTTTATGGAAAAATCCTCGTATCTGTTGTAAAATGTTGAAGACCCCATTCGGCTGTCAGCATCTCATAAGTTGGAAAAAATATTTTCCAGTCTAGACCCGCACTATCGAATTTATCGGGTTTTCGAAAGGGCAATATCCTGTCCTGCTTGAAATTCTCGACGACGAATGTTCGCTTAAACGCAGAGTGGGACTTCGAAAAATCAGCTTTTTAAACACTGTTACGGATGCACAATTTTTCTCGGTTTGCTCGATTGCTTCGTTTGGAATAAATCTCCAAACAAAATTTCTTCGTGTGCCTGAAACTAACGAAATCAAATCGAATGAAAATTATTGCCGATGCACTCAAGTAGCGCCTTAATATTCAACAAAATTTGCTTCGCAAGTCACATAAGCGGGTTCACCGCTCTTCGAGCAAAGGTAAAGAAACGATCCCGAGAGCGTCAACCAGCCAAGTTGGCTGAAGGGACTGGTTTGAATTATTTAAAATGCCCCAGCAGGTAAAAAACAGAGTTAATTTTAAAACAGAGCTGGAATAAGGCACGCCATACTGTAGACGTTTTTGCACTAGACTCCAGCGGGAAGAGGCTGGTGGTCAAGAACCCAGTGGTGGAAATGGACGGCGACGAAATGACCAGGATCATCTGGGAGAAAATCAAGGAGTCCCTCATTCTCCCCTACTTGAAACTCGAGTGCCTCTACTACGACCTCGGGTTGCCCTACAGGTACTTGTAGAGCCTCCCCATTCAAGCCCAGTAGGCGCAGTTTTTGTTTAGGGACCAGACAAACGACCAAGTGACCATCGACGCGGCCCATGCCATCCTCAAGCACAATGTGGGAATCAAATGCGCCACCATCACACCGGATGAGGCCCGAGTCAAAGGTACCATCCGAGCACCAACACTTTGCGTGGCTGATTGAGCGATTTGCAGAATTCAGCTTGAAGAAGATGTGGCTGTCGCCTAACGGCACCATAAGGAACATCCTAGGCGGCACGGTGTTTAGGGAGCCGATTCTGTGCAAGAACATCCCCAGGCTGGTTCCCGGATGGACGCAACCGATCTGCATTGGGCGTCACGCCCATGGCGACCAGTACAAGGCCCAGGATCTCATCATAGACAAGCCTGGAAAAGTAGCTGGGTTTCCATCGCTTCTACTGTAGTTTCATGCAGGTGTTCTTCAGGTGGAGATGGTCTACACTCCGGACAGTGGGGAGAAGGTCACAGTGGAGTTGTACCGCTACAAAGGGCCGGGAGTGGCCTTGGCAATGTACAACACCGATGAGAGCATCCGGGGGTTTGCTGAAAGCTCCCTACAAATTGCGCTGGCCAAGGGCTGGCCCTTGTATTTGAGCACGAAAAACACCATTCTGAAGAAGTACGACGGGAGGTTTAAGGACATATTCCAGGAAATCTACGAGGCGTGAGTTTGCACCCCCAACTAGCCAATGGTTGAGTTGAGGTTCGCACTGACTTGAAAACTTCCAGGAAATACAAGTCGCAATTTGAGGCCAAGAAAATTTGGTATGAGCATCGGCTTATCGACGACCAGGTGGCGCAGGCCCTCAAGTCCTCAGGTACCTCGCCCTCCACCTCTAACTCAATGCGAAATACTCCTCAAACTCCCTGTTGCAGGCGGGTTTGTTTGGGCGTGTAAAAACTACGACGGCGACGTCCAGTCGGACATAGTGGCTCAGGGATACGGTTCCCTAGGGATGATGTCCTCAGTGCTGATGTGTCCCGATGGGAAAACCATCGAGTCCGAAGCAGCCCATGGAACAGTCACTCGCCATTACAGGTATGGTCTAAACAGTCGAACCACTCCAAAGGTGATTGGTGTGCGACTTTAGGCAGCACCAGCTAGGGAAGCCCACGTCCACCAATCCGATTGCGTCGATCTTCGCGTGGACCAGGGGAATCGAGCACAGAGGCAAACTGGATGGCACTCCAGATGTGATCAAGTTTGCCCAAAATCTGGAAAAGGCCTGCGTAAACACGGTGGAGTCGGGCAAGTATACGAAGGATTTAGCAGCGTCCATAGCAGGCGGATTCGATAAGGTCAAGGACGACATGTACCTCAATACTCAAGACTTTCTGGATGCCATTGCTGAGGAACTGAAGCGGACAGTTTAGAGTGCACTGTTAGTGGAGTCTGAAGGAGAGAAAGCCAAGAAAGATGCTAACTAATGGATCATTGAGTGATGGAGTTTTCTTACAGTTCTTTTAATGTTGGATAATAAAACGCTATTTTTCTAGACTATGGTTTTTTGGCCTCATTCATGTCTTTCCTTCTCGGCTGATTCGAAATCCGCCTGGGCTCTATGAATTAGTCGGTTCTTTAGCACAGACTTAAATGAAGAGTTTTTAGAAAAACTATCGCTGAAACATAATATTTTTGCTTGTTTTTGACCCTTAGTGTTCAAATTATTCCATTAACGAACTAATGAATACTGTTGAGTTTTCCATTGCCCTTTATAGTCCTCAGAAACGTTTATCTCCAATTCTTTTATAAGAGCCGCTTCAGTTGATGATGGTTTCTAAAATACGAAACGTTGGAATTCTTTTTGATACACACCATCTTGTAGAATTTGAAATATGTTTGGCTTTTTGATATGATTTCAAATAACTTCAATAATGAATAAAAGCGAAAATCCGAAAAATCACTTGTTTCTAAGTACGCTATCTCGAAAATTATACAAAATACTCGTTTTTTGAAAACGCCATATATGTGGCCCCTTGATTGCGCAACTTTTCCTAATTTAACAGACTTTGTGTCTCTGACGTAGGCCTGGGTAACACTGTGTTGAGTTGCGCTATTGAGTTGCTTCCGCTCTCTGAGTTAACGAGTTATAACTCATCGGTTATTGAGTTATAAGTCCTTAATTAAAGCAAACCCGAGAGAATTTGCACATGCTAAAAAAAGGTCATCAACATTTTTTCTGCGTAACTTTGTTCAATCAACTAAAAAAAAGTCATCTAGATTCTCCCAGCAACAGAAATGAGTCCAAAGAAAGTCGACCAGTTTTCTTGTAAAATCGATCTTAATTTTGCGCATAAAAGATTCAGTTTGCCAGTATTTTACAGTAAAACTTTAGCAAAAACCCGGTGACAGAGTTGTTTAGAAAAAAATAAATTTAAAAGTGAAGAAACCACAGTTTTCAATAGTTTTCCAAATAAATGATTATAAACTTTCGCTTTTTCAGTTCGGGGAAATATTTTTGGAAAAAGACCCATAATTATTATTAGGGTTTTGTTCACAATTCGAACCAGCAAAAAGCTTTCCAAACATTTTTGCATAGCGGTTAAGGAGACGTGTTCCAATAAAATTTAACTTGCAATTTTTTACATAAAATTCCTGAACATTGTCAGTATTTTAACTAAATAATAATGCGATTTTTGCGTAGAAAGAATTGCTTAATAGAAACTTTGTTCAGACAATTTAAAGAAACTAAATATTTTCCGATAATTTTTTGTAAACTTTTGCTCTGGCCCTTTTTCAAGATAATTTTAATTACTTTCGGTAAAAACCTGAATAAAATTATTTGGTTTTTGTGCCAAATTCGAAGGTGAAAAGGGTTTCTAAAGTTCCTTGCAAACCGATGAATGAGGCGAATTTTCTGGCAAAAATAATTTTGTAATTTTTGGCTGAAAACACATTGTTATTGTCAAAAAAGAAGAAAATCTCAGAAAAGACTGTTTTTTGCGTTTTCGATTAAAAACTTTTACTTGTGATCGGTTTTGGCGAAAAAAAAAAAAGTTTTAGTCTCAAATCAAAGTCAAATGTCTACAAAGTTGTGAATTTTTCTTGTAATTTTTCACATGAAAGACCTTCAGATCGTGAGTATTTTTCAGTGAAACTCTACAAAATGGTGTGTTTTTCAGTAGAAAGCAAAGCAAAAAAATTCAGTAAAACCTTAAAAACCACAGTTTTTTTTAACAAACTCGATAGACTAAAAATGTTTGAATTCAAGAAGTTTTATATTTGCGTGTTTTTTTATGAGTTGCAAAATCCACTTGAACATGACGCTGCTTTTTTCGAAGTTTCTCAAGAACCATTCGAGCCACAGAATTCGTTTTGGCATCGTTGGAT
>NW_026018508.1:16922561-16925277 GCF_020466585.1 Dendroctonus ponderosae
AGAACCATTCGAGCCACAGAATTCGTTCTGGCATCGTTGGATAGAGAATTGAAAAGTCGATTCAGTCGTAACAACGTGAGTGAGGAAATTCGAGCGAAATTTGAATATCAGATAATTAGGTGCAAGATTATGCCAAAATTCCATGTTTTACGTGTCGTTTTTGCTCATTTCTCGGAAGCAAAATAAGCAAGAACGCTCATTTGTACATCATGCTAGAGAGAAATAACTGGCTTTGTTAGAAAGTGAACCATCGATAAGCAAATGTTGGCAGTTTTCTCAAAAAATGCTTGAATTCAAGAAGTTTTATATTTGCGTGTTTTTTTTTGAGTTGCAAAATCCACTTGAACATGACGCTGCTTTTTTCGAAGTTTCTCAAGAACCATTCGAGTCACAGAATTCGTTTTGGCATCGTTGGATAGAGAATTTAATGGGGGGGGCTCATGACCCCCATGACCCCTCCCTGGATCCACCCCTGGTTACCCAGGCCTGCTCTGACGGTTTCGGAGATCCCATGTATTATCTATTAGCTGGTCACCCTGTATTTCTTCAGCCAATCATAGAATCCGCAAAACCAGACCACGCGATTTTCAACTGAACTTGACCGTTGTTTTGTTTTGCTACTCCTTACAAGCGATATTCTTTTGATTGACTGGGTCGATTTGCAATAATAACCAAAACACCAACAATTCTTATCGCGCTCACATTCGTTAATGAATGGTGAACGGCAATTAGCGTTTTAGTTGTTTAGTTAGAATATTTCATTTATCTAATCAAAACATTCAGAAGAAATCAAACAAATATTAGTCAAAGAGCAAACATTGGAAAAGCAAACTGATCGCCAAAATGGGGAGGTTGTACGTTGGCCTTTTTTGTTGCTTACTTTGTTAGCTCCAATGGGCCACGTTGGAACTGACTCTGGATGGTGTTGGCCATCAAGCGAAAACCTGCCAGAAAGTCGATTCAGTGCCAAAAGAATTCACTAGGCAAACCTCGTACTAATCGAACTCTGGAAAGTGAGCAGCGCTGCTGCAGAAGAACGTTGAAAAGATGTCAGCAATCAGTTTCCGTTAAAGTGGTTCAACGAAATTCACCTACAATGCGGGACTTGGTGTGTGTAAAGGATTTTGAGGAGTTTGCCTACAAAGTCCTGCCGAGGAACACTTTGGACTACTACCGAAGCGGCGCTGGCAGGCAGGAGACTTTGGACAACAACAGAAGGGCGTTTTCCAAGTACGTTTCCCAAACTCTCTCAGCCGCATGAGTATCGATGCTTTTCCAGATACAAAATCCGCCCGAGATGCTTGAGAGACGTCTCAACCAGAAGCGTATCCACCACTGCTTTGGGAGCCAAGCTGCTAATGCCTGTGGGAATATCGCCAAGTGCCATGCAAAGAATGGCGCATCCAGAGGGAGAATGTGCCAATGCCCGAGGTACTTAGTAGGGAAGTTTTGGAGCTTAATTAGGCAACTTTTTCGGTGATCCAGCCGCAGAATCCATGGGTACCATCTTCATACTAAGCACGATAGCTACGAGTAGCATAGAAGAAGTAGCTGAAGCTGCGCCTAAATGCATCAAGTGGTTCCAGCTGTATATCTACAATGATAGGTGAGGAGGAATTACGAATTTTCGGTGTTGAGACGCGTATTGTCCTTGCGGGAAATCCATGGAAGGACTAAGAAAGTCGATAAAGTTTTCTATTGATATTTTCAGCATGAATGCACAAGGGAACTATTTTCGATGGGTTTTTATAGATATAGAAATCAATAGAAAACTGCGACAATAGTTTAGCTTTCAAAACAGGGAAACTTTGTGAAACTCCCTTATTAATGATCCAATTGACTCAGTGCTTTAGGGGCAGTTTAGTTGAGGAAAAACTTCCAACCAAAGCTTGAGTTTTCTTAACAAAATTGCTCTATTCCAGTTCACTCTTAAGGGTGAATTTGAGCAGAGTTTTTTAACTCTGGCAGTTTGGCGCGATTATTTGCGGACACTCTGTATGGTATAAACGCGATGACGAAAATCAGGGCCCTCTTCCATATTTTTCGAAATCTTTCACTATATCCGCAATATTTAAGGAGTGCAGTTTGAATTAAAACTGTTTTTCTGGAATATTGATCAAAATTCAAGCAAATACTGAAAAAGACAGAAAAAAATCCAAAATGGAAGAAAAGGCAAACATTTGTGAGCCAAAACACCCAACAAACAAAGAGATTAAAAAAAGTAAAACGGTAGCCTTTTAGAAACAAAACTTGTTCCTTTCCAGAGAAGTCACCATCAACCTGGTAAAGAGGGCGGAAAAGGCCGGATTCAAAGCCCTGGTGCTCACTGTGGACACCCCGATGTTCGGCCTGAGGACGGCTGATCTCAGAAACAAGTTCAAGTTGCCTCCGCATCTCAAGTAAGCCACTCTTTTTCCGCCCATTCAATTCTCTATCCAACGATACCAAAATGAATTCTCTGGCTCAAATGGTTCTTGAGAAACTTCGAATAAAGGCCATTTAGTTATCTCTGGAATGATGTAAAAACGAGCGTTCTTGCTCATTTTGCCTCCGAGAAATGAGCAAAAACGGAACGAAAAGCATGGAGTTTTGGCACAATCTTGCACCGAAGTGTCTGATAATCAAATGTCGCTTTCTGGGTCAAAACTACTCGAATTTCCTCACTCACGTTGTTACGACTGAATCGACTTTTCAATTCTCTATCCAACGATGCCAA
>NW_026018508.1:16926276-16940251 GCF_020466585.1 Dendroctonus ponderosae
ATCTTGAACCTAAGTGTTTGATATTCATATTTCGCTTTCTGGGTCAAAACTACTCGAATTTCCTCACTCACGTTGTTACGACTGAATCGACTTTTTAATTCTCTATCCAACGATGCCAAAAGGAATTCTGTGGCTCGAATGGTTTTTGAGAAACTTCGAAAAAAGCAGCGTCATGTTCAAGTGGATTTTGCAACTCAAAAAAAAACACGCCAATATAAAGCTTCTTGAATTCAAACATTTTTTGAGAAAACTGCCAACATTTGCTTATCGATGGTTGACTTTCTAAAAAGGCCAGTTATTTCTCTCTAGAATGATGTACAAATGAGCGTTCTTGCTCATTTTGCTTCCGAGAAATGAGCAAAAACGAGACGTAAAACATGAAATTTTGGCATAATCTTGCACCTAAGTGTCTGATATTCAAATTTCGCTTTCTGGGTAAAAACTGCTCGAATTTCCTCACTCACGTTGTCACGACTGTATTGACTTTTCAATTCTCTATCCAACGATGCCAAAAGAAATTCTGTGGCTCAAATGGTCCTTGAGAAACTTCGAAAAAAGCAGCATAATGTTCAAGTGGATTTTGCAACTGAAAAAAACCACGCAAAGCTAAAACTTCTTGAATTCAAGCATTTTTTGAGAAAACTGCAACATTTCCTTATCGATTTTTCACTTTCTAAATAGGCCATTTAGCTCTCTTTGGAATGATGTAAAAACGAGCGTTCTTGCTCATTTTGCTTCCGGGAAACATGCAAAACGGGACGGAAAACATTAAATTTTGCAATAATCTTGCGCCACCCTTGCGCAAAACGACGATCATTTTTCTAATTTCATATGTTAATTAATTAAATAAAGAATAGGGGTTGGCAACGCCGCCTAGTTGGGCAAAATTACGGTAGAGGTGGTTGCCTATATAAGGGTTGCACCCCTCATTTTTTTTGAAGAAGAAGAAAATTATAAAAACGATTTGTACCATTGAGAAAACTCGAGCCTACCTGGCTGTACTAATATATACAGTTGATTAAACACTATACAAGTGCCTTCTTATCCAAAAATTTAAACACGGCTAGCTTACCCAGCCACACGAAAGCGTTGGAGCTAGCACTTAACATCATAGACAACAGAAGACTGTATTTTTTCTACATAACCCCCTGAATTTAAACCTGGATCCGCCCCTGCATCTATCGTAGTTGGGACTCGATTTGACCAATCGCGTACAATATTGTTGTAAAGCAATAGAAAAGGTAGAACCTTAAATTGAAGTTTTCGCTTCAAAAATGCTTCGAAACCGGCCTGGGAGCGCTAGATTGGGACCCATTGCATCCAAGAACCTGTTCTAGATGAGCAATCCATAGAGCATAGCGATTCACAAGGAGCAATCGGTCAAAGACTTTCATTCCAGTTATTTTTGTTGCAACTAAAATTTTTGCTTGCTTTTTTAAGCAAGCACCCTGTATATAAAACGATCATCCCGTTATACTGCGGCCGAACGATTTCTCGGTTAAATTCGCCTCAACTCTCGTCAGTTCGAGTCCAACCACGGCGCAAGAAAACGACGTACGTGAAAAGCTTGGGTGTGTTGTGAACCTACATATTTGTGCTAAACATCTTGAATCCCATGATTTCCCACAGGATGTGGCCCTTGAATCCGCTCGAATGGTAAGTTGACTTCCTACTAGAGTCGATAGTTAGTGGGATCTTACCTTGGCCATCAAAATACACGGTAAAACATAGGATCAATGACCATTGGGTGGGTTTAGGAATCGCTCTAGTTTCCAGCTCAGACGTACGACCTAGTTTTTCTCTCTCTTGCAATTGGGCCATTTGCAATGGGGCTAGTCGCCTCATGCTGCTTGTTGTCATCAACAATTTGTTAACGCGAATCCCTAGGGCTTTAATTGGAATAATTAGGACTAGAATAGTAGTAAACGGCGGGATTTTATACAAATAAACGGCCTGAGTGTCTCAGCTTGTTTTGACCTGGTTTGCGTCGTTTAATATCGGTTATTTACTGGTGTTTACTCAATTACCAGTTTCGCAAACAATGTTTTATTAATCCCAGCCAGCATTTAACGTGGAAATCACCTGAAGGAGACGAAATTGTCTCAAAAATATGTCATGTCGAAACGGCGTCCATAAATGACGCTCACTGACGGCGCAAAACAGTCACAGTGACATTCGTTGTCATCTGTTTTGGTTGAAAAATCGGGTAATGTTCTCGTTTATCAGCCCCACGCGGTGGAAGTTGGCAATAGGCTCACCTTATAGATAATCTCTTCACTGACAACTTTTCTCAGTGGTGTATTTTTGGGAAAATGCGGTTTCCCACCACGTTTGCTACTTTTCCATAATAAACGAAAACCGTCTTCATTCCAATGCTACACCGGCAAAAATGAATGCTTCATAACATGGTGGCAAATTCCTTTTTTGCCCAAACATTTAAAAAATAAACGAAAATGACTGATCCAGAGAGTTTTAAGAAAGTAATGTGTCTTATGAAAAAAAAACTGCAAATATGTTGATAATTTGGAACGCAGCTACTGTTGGCATTTGAGCCGAAGTTTACGTGTGTCCAACCAAAGCGCAACTGGTTCTTTGAATTCTGACATTTTTTTGCCCCGTTTGTGCATAAAATAGTAGTTTTCGATACAAGGGCGAAAGACGGATTTTCGCCCTCGTATCGAACAATATTTTTTATTCGAATAAAGTACATAACACGAATAATAAGTTGTAATAAGTAAAAATAGCCAAAAATAAAAGCCGTCAACTTCATATTTAAAATTTGATGACAATGCCATTTTTGAAATTGTCATGTTTTGACGTTTGCAATGTTTCAAGAGCGTACTTTTGTAAGCATATACAAGTGAAACAATGAGTGTTGAAAATCCAAGTGCTGCTTTCACGGTATGGTGTTTGTATAAGATGCATATTTTGCATAAAATTTGCGATCTTTAAAAAATCGTGTTTTGCTTGTCTTGCATCGGCGAGTGTAAAAAATCGACCATTTGAACGACTTTGAGGCTGAACTTGTAACAATGTTATAATTTACAAATTGTAAGTAAACTTTAAATTATGATCAATAGTTCTCTATAAACCTACGTAATTCATTAAAAAAGAATGTGATTTACTTTTTAACGAAAATACTTCAAAATATTTTATGACAGTGACACGTCCAATTTGTCAGATTTACTTTACATGTGCGTAAAATAGTAAACAAAACAAACAGTAAAACAAATAAACAGTAAAGAAAAGTGCTTCTTTTTGATCATCGCTTCTGACACAATGGCACTTTTAGATTCATTCGAATAAAAAGAACATTTTGATGAACTTTTCTAAACACCCTTACTGTTTCTCGAATATAGAGGGTGATTCAAAATTGGCGTCATTCCTTTTAAGAGGCGATAGAGGCTTCTTTGGGAAGTACAAAAAAAATAATGAAAATTTTTTTTCGAAAATTTCTAGAAGATATTAACAGTTGAAGATCGAATTTCAACTTTGTTATTAAGCATTATTTTGAAATGGTTCCATGTTTAATTGGTAGCATATTGGAATAGTTAAGCATTCAAAAAGAAAAATTACGATATTTGCTTCAAATTACGAAAATTTTTGATATCAAAAAAGTTCGGGTTCCAAGCACAGAGTAACACGTATTGCACATAACCGAATCAGGGCCTCCCAGGGGCACTCAGAGCACAATAATTGACAATTTCCCAAGCACCAAATAAATAAGGGAGGAAGGGCTACATTCCTACCACGTTTGTACGATACAGGCACTAGCTTGTTTGGAGTTAACTATTCAAATGTTTGGTGTTGTAGGGTTTATTTATAAACACCCATATTCGAGGTTATGAGAACAGGTTGACATTTCGTCAACAAATCTTGTTGAATTTACCGTTTATCCTTGTCTATCTTATTGCCAGTCTGTATAATTCCATGGTTACCGGAGTTTTAAATAATTACGAAGCAACAGGTATTTGCGCAACGTTAATTAGGCAGATTACCTTGAAAAACATTGCTGCCGTATTTCTGATATAGTTTTTTACAAATTTCTCATCTTTTAATAACAATTAATTTATTTTACTATTTTTTCTGTACTCCTATAACAGCGACAGGCAACACTCCCAGAGGAATGACGCCAATTTTGAATCACCCTGTATTTTCCATCCACCACAAACAATGATTTTTCTCTCTAAACTGCTTGGAAAACACCGCCGTACTACAGTCGACATCCCGCTCGAAGGACTAAAATTATCGGGTGTTTATTTAAGAAAACTTACAAAAAACCCAGTCCTCCACTAATCGCTATTTAAGAGAAAATCATTCATAATTAATATGGACATTTTCTGGCAAAAATTCATCTAATAACCAGCCAAAAAAATTTGCGATTGTCGCTGGGCTAACAAAAGTGGAGGTGTTATGAAAAATGTAGTCATATTTGCGATGATCAGGCGATATTATTTAAATAGTCGTCGTCTGAATTGCAAAGCTAATTCCATTTATGAGGGTTCCATTATATTATGCCGCAATTGTTTTCGCCAAGGTTCCAGCCTGACCTTGCTAAACTTGGTAAGCAGCTGAGGCTTTTTGATTTCCTTAGAGAAAGCTGGCTGGTTTGGACATTCCGTTATTCTGCTTTTTTTTCTCGAAATTAAACGCGAATTCCCTTATCTAACATTTTAATAGACGCTTGTGTGTTAAGGGGGCTCGTTACGTGGAAAACGAGTTTCCTATTCAGCGGAAATCGGGTCAAAAGCTTCTCGAGTCAGCCCTTTTCCAAGATTCACATTCTGGAAGCAATTGAGTGCCCTGTTTATTAGGACTAACTTATCGTATAAGGTCGCAACCGGAAATATCTCGTACTCAATTTCTTATCAATAAAGTCTGGAACGTTTCTGACTTTTGAGGGTTTTGCCTGGAATGGAATAGTTACGAGTGAGTTGCACACAAAGTTAACAATTTGGAACGTAGTCGTTTGCAATTAAACTCAAAGAAAGCAATTTGCCATTGCCTTAAGCATTTTTTTCATATTCCTGCCGCGTTTCCGGCGACTTCTTGCTGAAGAAAGATCACATTCTGTGCATGATTTTCTAACGATCCATAGTTTATACGGGGTATTTAAAAACGTTGCAATTGGTAAATTGGCATTGGCTAATGTATGCTACTGACTTGAATAAAAATCAGAATGTATAGTTATTGTTCCTACAAAAAAATGTATTTAACAATAAAATACAAAACAGGTAAGGGAAAAAAGAAAAAGACTGACTTCTGTTCTGAATAACTTTTCAAAAAAAGTTTGACTGCGTATGTTGGGAAAGTGATTCCTGACTTGAATGAAATTCCCTGTTTTTTACACATCTTCCATCAGCTCCCTGCAATCACGTGATTTCCATTTTCTAGCGCCAAAGCAGTGCGTTGTACCAAAAGAACTCTAGAGATTTTTTCTCTTCCAAATTGAACACGAAATTGAAAAATCACAATTTATAAGTGGGGATGCCTGCAGCCACACCACTGGCGAAGCAACATAAAACATTGTTGCTAACCATCAAAGCATGCAAAATTTCATTAAAATATGCCAGGCGATTTTCGCTCTATGAATAAATTTGATTTGGTTTATAAACAAACATTTTAACAGCCAATGGATTGGAAACGAAGCGACTTTGGAATATGCTTTAGTGCGAAAATAACGCCAAAGTTACTTGTACGACTTGCCATTGCAAAAAACTCCCCTAAATATAATAAATTATGTTAAATTTTCCCTTGTAGGACCCTTAAATCTCACTTAAGTAAAGTGATGCGTTCCAAATGGACAACATTTTAAACTGTAACGATGCGGCGTTGTACAAAGTTTCCCAATTGCTTTGCATTGGCCCTGAGGATGTCTAAATAAACATGGCAAAACGTCGCCAATTTTAAAAACATTCTTGCTAAATTCTCTTGATATTAAATCAAACAGTTTCTTGTTCTCTTGGTTTAGACCTCACTAAAGGCACGGTTTTTCCTTGTAAACTTGCAGATGTTGATGGAGAGCTAGACTAGATGCAAAAATGGACAGCGGCAGCACGCGGGGATCCACAGGAGCGCTGTCCAGCAGCGTGGACAGTATAACCGGACACAGTATGCATCATTCACTGTCCACACCAGCCGGGGTTGATGGAGGCGCCAGGACTCCGCCTGCCACGCCTAAGAAAGGGGGCAAAATGCTGGCTATCAGGGTGCAGATGCTGGATGACACTGTTACAGTATTCCAAGTCCAGGTGAGCATCCAAACTGTTCTGAAAGGTTTTGAAAGGCATTTCCGTTGAATTGTGTAGATGAGAAAATAGTGCTCTTCTCGCTGCCTTTTTAAGCGCACACCAGCAATTTTATTGTTGAAAGTTTGTTTGAGCATGACAAATCCGAAGGCGTGTTGTGTGTAAATAAGCAACTAAATTGTTAATAATAAAACGTTACCAGTTTAGGGGTCACACATATTTTTATTAATAGTTGATGTATTTGTTTAGTTCGGTAATATGCTACAAGCGTGGGCTGTTGCTTCTAGAGTGAGCGGGGACACGAAAATTATCGCATATGGGCGTTTTTCTTTAGTTTCACTTTTCAGTTTTAAAATAGTTACAGTTCAATTTAAATATCAGCCACAAAATATAGTTTGAGAAGAGATTTATCGGCGTTTTTATTTATCTGCAATCTATTCTGACCCCTGGTTTAGCTTCATATCGTTCATTCCACTTGTAATCGCGTTTCTCAAATATTTTATTGATCCGTACCTATCTAGTCTTGTTTGTACAAATATTTACTTACTGCTCTTCCAGTACTTTGGCTTTATAAAGGCGTTGTAGTACGCTTTTTCTCACTTAATTTTTGAAGCTGACGCAAGACGCAAAAGTAAGAAAATGTAAAATTTTGAACAAAGCCAATATATTTGGTAATATAAAACGATCTAAATATCTAAGGAGTCATCGAATCTCGATAGGGCGTTTCGAAAATTTCCTTTCCTTCTTCAGAGATCCAAATTGCTAGCCTTCAAAGGGGTTGAGCCAAAATCGGATAAATCCATTTTACTGGACTTTCATTTCTAACTTCGGAACGGCTGAAAATGTCGTTAAATATAATCATTGGGATGTTTTCGATAGAGCGTCTTAAGAGCTACATTTTCTCCTTCAAACTCTAGCCGAAATTGCAAAGCGTTTTTAAGATAAATTAAAAATCCAAATTATCGGAAATGTTTAGTTTTTATTAATTCACTTTCAGACGATATACCTCGAAAACCATTGAAAATATCTGAATATTAGTACCTAATACCTTTTCGATAGAGTGTAAAGAATGCTGTCTTACTAATGAAAAGCAATTAATGTTGCGGAGTTGAGAAGGGCGCTTGTTTGCCTTCGCAAATAGCTTTACGCGGTAGCAAATGCGAAAGTTTGACAAATATTAGTATTTTTTAAGCAAAAGGAAAATTGAAAAATGAAATTTTCTGATCATGAAAGTCCGAAAAATCGGCATTGTGTTTGTTGGCCATCCGCGTTCCTCGGGGGCCGCGACTTCAGTAGAAGACGCGTTCGGCGAGTTCGAGTCAACAATAATCTACTACTAATTGGGCGCCTTATTTACACATTCCGGGCTTTATCGCCGCACACATAAATTTTGATTGGGTCCTCGAAGCCAGTGGTAATACGCATTTTTATATCGTAAATTACAATTTAATTTAGGCGCAAAATCAAAAATGTTGGTGATTTTGAGAGAGAATTTAAAGAGAAAAGTGTGAAATTAATGGCAAACATTGTTCGCAAGGACTTTGCCTCACTACGAATCGATGGTCAAAGGCCGGGGAAATAATTAAGTTTTTTGTCCGGCAAATGTTGATTGAAAAGCGTGTCGCGAGAATCGTTAAAAGTTTGGAACGAATACTTACGGTCAAGGTTTGTTGCATTGTGAATCTACTTGATGTGAGCTTCTCTGCTAATTTTGCTGATCGAAATGGGTTAACTGGGACGTTGATCTTTGCAAGCTGAGAGCAATTTGCCCAGAATCGTTACG
Source organism: Dendroctonus ponderosae (assembly GCF_020466585.1). NCBI lineage: Eukaryota > Metazoa > Arthropoda > Insecta > Coleoptera > Curculionidae > Dendroctonus > Dendroctonus ponderosae. The sequence goes on from NW_026018508.1 coordinate 16,934,308, forward strand.
CTTCTAATTGGTCGTTTCTACTAGTTTATTTGAGCAAAAGCCTGTAATTATTACACGTAGCTTCGTCTAAAGTGTGCCCATAAATCCGCCCAATTGATATGCAAGTGCGCACGTCTTCCTTCTTGCAGTTTTTGGACTGCAATTTGCGAATCCATCAAACCATTCGCCGGGAGATTCTTAACAGTTCTAAGCACCAACCCGGGAATAATTATTGATGATTAACTGCAACGTGAGGAAATTGTAAAATGTGCAACCAGTAGTTAGCCTCTATGTAATTAGAAGCAATTTCTTCGAAAGAAATGCCGTCAAATGAGTTAAAAACCACAGCAATTTACACAGCTGGTGTTAGGTTTAGCTAAGGAACCGAAAAAACGCCAGTTTATTATTCTTTCAGTCAAAGTTGTCGCTTTACGCGTGTGAAAGTCCACGTGCCACAGCAATAAGCGGATGTTGAGTGCGCTTTTACAAGCACCAGAAGACTTCTGCTGCTTTGATGTGTTTTAATGCCCAAATATTCGGCATTTCAGCCTGAACGGTGCAGTTAATTGAAATGTAACCTGAGGTATCCGTTTCGAGCATGTAAAAGGAAAAATGACCAACAATCTAATATCGTCCGCCCACCACTAGAACGGTTAATCTGATGGTTGAGCAACTGGCTGCCAGCCTACACACATTGTACCCAATTAGGCACTTTGGACTCTATGATGGTACCAATGCGTTTCAATCCAATTAATTGCAGCGAAACCAATAAAACGCGAGCGACCGGATGTTTTTTTCTCTTTCAGGAAACGCGTTTTCAGTGTTTACTTATTTACCAGTCCGGGCCTTTGTAAAGTCCCGTTCCGACAAAACGGCGTTAAACTTTCAAGTGGGGTTCCAAACACCGGGGGACGAAATGGTAATTTGTGTTGGGTTTTCGGGGCGAACAATCTCAATTTGAATGTGTTAGTTACGTAATGAGAATTTGTTAAATTGCCGTCGTGTTACGTGCGATGATTTAGTATTCGTTTTCAAGAAGTATTTTGATTTAATTGGTTTTCTGTGGACAAAGTTTGGACACCTGCTTAGTTATCAAATTGAGATTGGTTTAAAACGGTAGGATATAAACAACACTTTCTATTCTTTTCTTTCTTCGATTTTCTATAAAGGACCACGTCATTTGCGAACGCACTGCTGTTCAACTGAGGATGATCATGGCACGCTAGAGGGAAATTAAAGAGGCGATAAGCTAACAAAAATTAGCAGAAAAGTTCGTATGGACATGATCCATGAGCGCTTACTATTAGCCTATCACTAAGTCTTTACTGTCCATCGAACAGCAATTTTTTCTCAAATCTTGAGTACCAGTTTGGTTTCTCTGACCTTTTTCCTTGCCAGCTTTTAATAAGCAGTTTGACCCAAGAGCTGAATTTTCGTGGGTCGAGCGATTCCAAGCCCATAAATCAACATAAAACGTGCCCGCTTGAAAAAGCCAAACAACAAACGCCTAATTTGCATCGAGAAATAGGTAATTTGACCCCCCGGGACTAATTGGCCTAAGACAATCTCCTTCACATTTGGTCCTTGTGGGCCTAAAAGCAGACCTTTTCCGTTTGAAAATCAATGTGGATAATATCGGAAGTTTTTAAGTGAAACAAAATGAATTTCTTTGGCTTCGCTAAATCAGTTTCCAAACCTACATGAAAATTCCATTTAGTCCAACCTTGGAAAGGCGCGTAGGCCGGCGACGAACCAAGAAACTTTCCTTTGCTGATTAAATTTTCGAGATCGTTTTTCCGTCAGGGTTTTCAGGGTAATTGAGCAGGACTGCGGGGTTTCCTAAAGGACCTGCAATTTACTTTGCATGTCGCTAAAACATTTTTTTTTTGTTTCAGGTCAAAGCTCTTGGGCATGTTTTGTTTGAGCAAGTCTGCAAACAGCTCCACCTGCTAGAGGCCGATTATTTTGGATTGGAATATGCTGATGTGCATGGAACTAAGGTAAGATTTATCAGGCACCTGAAATCTTTGTGCGATAAAAACTGATAGGAATAGATTTCACTCGGGCTTATCTGATCTGTTTACATTCACAATCCAAAAGGCGCATACTTTGCCTAAATAATACACATGGGAATATTTTCCCTATCTATTTCCTGCGGTACTTACTCATATTTATACCAACAATTAATCGCAGATGTTGGTTTACTTGAAATGGGTCCATCGTTCACTCTTACCACAAGCATGTGATTCACCATCATATTTAATTCCCGTCAATTAGAGCGAATGCATGATTAAAATCACATATTTACAATGACTTTTTTGCTTCCAGTACTGGCTGGACCTGCAAAAGCCCATTTCCAGGCAACTGGGCCTGTCTTTGGTCGATCCATTGCTGTTCTTCTGCGTCAAGTTCTACACCCCTGATCCGGCCCAACTGGAAGAAGAGTATACGCGTTATTTGTTCTGTTTGCAAGTTAAAAGGGATTTGGCGCAAGGTGAGGACTTGGTCAATTTTTTGCCAGGAAAAAGGTGTCAAGCCTGAAAAAGATCAGAAATTAGTGATTTAAATCCGTGGATTTCCGTGTGGTTATTTGCTGTTAAAATGCAGATTCCAAGCAAACCGAACAGACGGTTGATTTTTCAGGAATAATGCAGTGCAATGAGAACACAGCAGCTCTAATGGCAAGCTACATAGTCCAAGCGGAGTGTGGCGACTATGTTCCAGAAGACTATCCAGATCACACCTATTTATCCAGTTACAAGTTCGTACCTCAGCAAGACCACGACATGGAAAAGAAAATCATGGAAAATCACAAAAAACATGCGTGAGTATTTGCGCTTTATATGCGCGAAATATAGTAAATGTTTCGAGCTAATAGGCTGGAAACCGGTCCTAAAGGTGCCTGAGATCAGCACGTCTCGAAATTGGTACGGACCTTTTGTCGGCTCTGATGATTACTAAAATCAAACACAAAATACTTCTAGTGTACTTTTAATTACTTTGAGTTCAATGAAGCAATTTTCATAACCGCGTATTAGAGATTCTCAGTATCATCGAGGATTTTCTTAAAATATTCTTCATTATATTTTGAATGTTAATTTTTAGGGGACAATCGCCCGCAGAAGCCGACCTGAACTTGTTAGAAACGGCGCGAAGGTGCGAGCTTTATGGGATGAAAATGCATCCAGCCAAAGACCATGAAAATGTGCCCCTCAACCTGGCAGTGGCCCATATGGGCATTCTTGTCTTCCAAAACTCCACGAAAATCAACACGTTTTCCTGGGCGAAGATTCGAAAGATTTCCTTCAAGAGGAAAAAGTTTCTCATCAAATTGCACCCTGAGGGATATGTAAGACTTTGTTTATATGCCTTATAGAGAGTAAAACCGTGATTGAATGATGTTTTTTTTTAATTTTAAAGCACACACCTAGATTTTTTCTTTTCGAGGCAAATTGGTGTTCAATAATTTCATTGGTTTAGGGCTACTACAAAGACACCGTTGAGTTTTTCTTCGAGGGTAGAAACGAGTGCAAGAATTTCTGGAAAAAGTGCGTGGAGAATCATGGATTCTTCAGGTGTTCGTCTGTGAAAAACGTGGCAAGGCATAAAACCCGCGTCCTGTCCAGAGGCAGTTCTTTTAGGTGAGTTCGAGGCCATTTTCTGGTGCGGTCTTAAATGATTTTCTCGTTGTTTCAGATATAGCGGGAAAACCCAAAAGCAAATCGTCGAGTTCGTAAGAGACAACTATGTAAAACGGCAGACCTTCCAAAGGTACGTTGCATGCTCAGAGCCTTGTGCAGGGTGTTTGCTAAGTTGCAATTCAATGGAAATGAAGATTGCCACTTAACTAAACACCCTCCCAGACAACTAGTGAGATAAACTGCTGAACCTGAGAAGAATATGTGGCTTTCTTATTTCACTGAATACACACATTTTACATGGCTGCTTATTGCTTAAATTCCCCTCAGAGTATTGTTTTTTTACCGTAGTGTTATATTTTTGTAACGTGTGGAGCATGTTTGTTTTTAGCCTTTTGAAAATACACATAAAATTGCTGTTTTCGACTAAACTAGGAAGAAATCCTTGTCAAGGGAAGGAGGAAGGGTGATTGTTTTCATCAATGTTCAGTCGTTTTTCACGATTGTGCAACCTAGAACGTTCTCATGCAACAACGACTGAACATTGTTTAGCAAAATCGCTGTGCTTAACACATTTTTGTTTTGTGATGGTGCAACTATTTAAGCCTGTTCTTGGAAGGCTTACATAGTAACGTTACACATCATGTTTTATTCAAAGGGTTAAAAATAATCAATGTCCACTAGTGTTTAATGTTTTTTTATTATATAAATGTGCCATTTGTTGCGTAGTTGACATCAAATTGATGATCTATAGGCTTATTTTAGTACCAACCGACAATGTTGGCTTTGATGCGAAAGTCACTTGGCATGAAAAGGCACATTTCTAACTGTTCAATGTTTCAAACAGCTTAAATTTTGAATTTCCTCGTTCCTTTGCTCAGGTCTCACTCGTTCCGACACTCGAGCGCACATTCGAGCGCTACCAACATGCATACGAGTGCGGTCGGGAACAGCATAAGCGCGCACCCTCTCCTTCCCTTGGCTAACAGCAGTTTAAGCGGTAGGTAACTCCCCAACTTTTATTTATTTAACACTCTGCCCTTGCAATAATTCACCAGGCTTGTACTAAACCTGTACCTAATAGATCTGCTGCAAACGACCCCGAAAACAAACCTGCTCAGTTGTTCCAGTAATTGCTTTTTTGCGTATAAAGTATGCGTATTTTAATTCCCTACAAAGATGAAACTTTTTATTTCGAGTTTTTGGAGCTGGGGTCCACAACGCATTGAAAATTGAGGCTACGAAACAAAACAACGTGCAGTTGGAACGTAGACGCGATTTATCTCTTGAAGGGCGCTTTGTTCTGGCATTTGCTCGTAAGGGTTGGGGCTTGATGTTGCATCTGTTAGGTGCAGGGGAGCGCAAAGCATTTGAGTCACCCTGAAAAGGATTTGCTGAAGATTGTGGAAGAGGATGGGGACAAGTCCTTGGACGAGAAGGGCGCTTTGTTCTGCCATCTGCTCATAAGGGTTGGGGCTTGTAGTTGCATCTGTTAGGTGCAGGGGAGCGCAAAACATTTGAGTCACCCTGAAAACGATTTGCAGTGGAAGCGTCCAAACTCTCAGCATCCCTGGGCTCGATGGGCGCAGTAGCGGGGACGGAGGCACGTGGGGGGCGCGAGCGCCCGGTTTCTCCGACGATGAGATCAGCCTCTCGCCCCCTCGGCACAGCTACGTCTTGGAGCTCGGTCCACGACACCATCAGTACGCCTGCCAAACCAGGTGTTATGGTGAGGATGCAACGTTTCGAGGGTTTTCCTTGCGTTATTAAGGTGCAAATGAACATTTTAGGTACCTCGGCCGCCGGCTGTTGTTCCGATGACGAGCTCGCCTTCTCCGACGGAGACGCGGTCGGGGTCGGACGCGAGTTCAGCGAGCCCATTGGCGACGCCGGACCGCAAGCCCATCCTCATATCCGCAGTCACAGCCAATCGGAAGCCTGCGTCTCCGCTCGCCGTGCGCGCGGCTGTCCACAGAGCCGACACAGGTAAAGTACACGGCCCTCACTTTGTTAGTCCCACATCCGCGTAGGTTTGGTGTCCATTTTTTTTGCCGTTTTGTTAGCAGTGGATGGATGCAATTCGCGCTGGATTTAACACGTTGATCGTTCTATTCCATACAACATTTTACATACTTTCCTGACTGTGTTTCAATTCCAAATCAAAATTAATTCCTGGGTCATTTATTGTCTCTACAGGGTGATTCAAAATTGGCGTCATTCCTCTGGAGGTGTTGTCTGGCACTGTTATAGGAGTACAGAAAGTACTGAGTGTATCGTACAAACGTGGTAGGAACGTAGCCCTTCCTCGGTATTTATTTGGTGCTTGG